>NC_138726.1:20031445-20318945 GCF_965113295.1 Leuciscus leuciscus | reverse complement strand
GAACCTGCACATCTCACAATCGAATCTCTAGTCAAAGAGCTCGAAAGATTCAGAAAAGACATGACCGGGGAGTTTGTTGCACTTCTAAATAGTTCTCTGGAACCAATTCGATCTTCAATTGAATCGATCGGTACGACCCTGACAACACAGGCAGTGACCATAAGCGAGATGGAATCGGGTCTCTCAGACCATAGCGACCGAATAGCTCAGCTCGAGCATGATGTGAGCGCTGTTCAATCAAAACTGACGACAATGGAAAAAGAAAACACGGCGCTCAAAGCTAGCGTAGAAGATCTGATTTCTCGCTCGAAGCGGCAGAATATACGAGTGGTAGGCCTTCCTGAGGGCCTTGAGGGAAAAAACGCACGAGAGTTTATGACTAACCTGCTTTCTGAACTCCTCGGTGACTCCCTTACAGAACCACCTGAGCTGGATCGCGCCCACCGTAGCCTGCGGCCCAGACCTCGCGCAGAGGAATCTCCACGCCCGCTGATTATCAGATTTCATCGTTACATCGTGAAGGAAACTGTCATGAATTGGGCTAAATCCCACAAAGTCATGTCTTACAAGGGCCACAAAATCAAGATGTACGAGGACTTCAGCGCTGAGGTGGCGAAGAAACGAGCGGCTTTCAACAAGGTCAAGAGCCTACTTTATCAGAAAGAAGTACGCTTTGGTATGCTGTACCCTGCTCGCCTTCGAGTGAGTCGTAACGGCGTGGAACGGATCTTTGATTCCCCTGAGGCAGCGGAGTCGTTTTACCATCAAAACTTTCCTAATTAGGTCGTGGGCTATACCCGTGTCCGAATTGGGATGGTAAATTCAACAAGTACAAGCTGCTGTAAATAATTTAAGGACAGCGTTGAGCTCTCACTGTACTTGCGATCAGCCTTGCCCTTGAAGGAAAATTAGTCTGCCACACTACGTCTACGAGTGTTTTTTGGATTGCACAAGTTATTCGGTTGATGGTTTTAAATGTCATACCACCTGATCCATGTTGGTAATGCCGTCTTGTGGCGGATCGCTTATATAACTTACCAACTTTAACTTTTTTTTTTTTTTTTTTTTTTTTAATCTGTTTTCTTATCATCTACTTGGTTGTTTATTTTTTATTATTATTATTTCTATATTTATATAGTTTCTCGGCGGATATCTAAGCCTTGATAGCTGCTTTAGGTGTATATCTAACTTTTAGGAGTTGACAGTTCTACGTGGTTAATCGGTTGTGAGAATTGTTGTTCTGGCTACTCGTCATGTTCCAAAAGACGAGCATCAGAGTTGTAAGTATACGTTTTTTTTTCTTTTTTTTTTTTTCTTTTTTTTTTTCTCTTCTCTCTCTCCTTCTTTCCACACCTTTTATTTACTCGTCTCAGACTCTTTTTTTCTTTTTCTCTTTTATCCTCACGATAACAAATGATTAGTCCTAAAGTGAACATAGAGGGGTTGGCTGGTCATAATGTCAAATTTGTTACTTGGAATGTTAGGGGTCTAGGTGGTCAAATTAAAAGGTCAAGGGTGTTCTCACACTTAAAGAGCCTGTCTTCGGATATTGTTTTTTTACAGGAGACTCACCTCAGGGTTAGTGATCATGTAAGACTACGTAAACCATGGATTGGTCAAGTTTTTCATTCAAACTTTAATAGTAAATCTAGAGGCACCGCAATTGTAATACACAAACGTATAAAGTTTGTCCCACACAACGTAATATCTGATCCTGATGGGCGCTACGTAATAGTATCTGGGATTTTGTACCAAACACCTGTTATATTAGTTAGCGTTTATGCCCCTAACTTTGATAACCCTGCTTTTATGACCTCGCTCTTTTCCCATCTTCCAAATCTGGATACCCATCACCTTATTTTAGGTGGGGATCTTAATTGCACAATCAACCCAAGTTTGGACCGCTCACAGCCCAAGTCATCAGCTCCTACGTCAATGTCTAGATCCTTCTCATCTCTAGCAGATCAGACGGGATGTGTAGACCCTTGGCGCTTTCTTAATCCAACTGCAAAAGAGTTTTCTTTTTTTTCAAATGTTCATCGTGTTTATTCACGTATTGATTATTTTTTTATTGACAAGGCTCTCTTATCACAAGTTAAATCTACAGAATATTCAGCGATAATTATCTCAGACCATGCCCCACACATTTTAGACCTCTCTTTCCCACAAAACTTGTGTAGACATGCTGGAGGCTGGAAGCTCAATACTGGGTTGTTAGCTGATAAAGAATTTTGCGATTATATTTCTAATAACATTGATTTTTTTTTGGAAACCAACAAATCAGAATCAGTTTCGCCATCACTTCTATGGGAAACATTTAAAGCTTTTATACGTGGGAGGATAATTTCCTTTAATGCATATTGGACTAAAGCTAGGAAATTAAAACAGCAGAAACTCGTTGATAAAATCTTAGAGATAGATAGGCTAAATGCCAGGTCACCAAACCCTGTTTTAGAGACACAACGGCTAAAGTTACAAACTGAATTTGACTTATTGACAACCAACAAGGCAGAGTTTCGGCTAAAACGCACAAGGGCAACCTATTATGAGCATGGCGATAGAGCTGGCCGCCTGTTAGCATCTCAGCTCAGACACCAAACTGCTTCTCAGTTAATCACACAGGTGTATGACTCCTCAAATAACCTTATTAATGATCCGGTTAAAATAAACTCAGAGTTTTCTTCTTTCTATTCTAATCTTTACAAATCTGAAGCTAACGTAGACATTGCTGATATTCAGTCTTTCCTTTCCCAATTAGAGATACCTAAGATTAGTCCTGATGTTGCCAACAGCCTCGACGAGCCTATCAGCCTGGAAGAGATAGCCTCCTGTATCCTAACCATGAAAAATAATAAAGCTCCTGGCCCTGACGGCTTTCCTGCTGAATTTTTAAAAAAGTTTTCCACTCAATTGTCCCCCTTATTATTAGATTTGTACAATCACTCCTTAGATCAAGGCTTCCTATCATCATCCTTAAACCAAGCTTTGATTTCCTTAATATTAAAGAAAGACAAAGATGCTAAACTTTGTGGCAGTTACAGACCTATTAGCCTAATCAATAAGGACATTAAATTACTAGCTAAAGTATTGGCCAAACGCTTGGAGGCTCATCTCCAGTCAATTATATCAGAAGATCAAACTGGCTTTATACTTGGTCGTCAGTTGTCTTCTAATATACGTAGACTCCTAAATGTTATCTTTACTCCATCTAAGTCATCAAAGCCAGAAATGGTTATCTCGCTAGATGCGGAGAAGGCTTTTGACCGGGTGGAGTGGGATTATTTATTCATGGTTTTACAAAAATTTGGGTTTGGACCTAAAATAATATCATTGATTCGTCTATTATACTCCACTCCATCAGCTTGTGTGAAAACTAATTCTGAAACGTCCCCTTACTTCTCTCTTTCTCGTGGCACCCGTCAAGGCTGCCCACTTTCGCCTCTCCTTTTTGCCTTAGCTATAGAGCCTCTCTCTATAGCATTAAAATCGTCTTCAGTGTTTTCAGGTATTTATAGAGGAGGAAGGGAGCATCGTGTATCACTGTATGCAGACGACCTCCTGTTATATGTCTCAGACCCTCTAAACTGCATAGATAATATAATGCACCTTTTGAATGAGTTCGGATTAATTTCAGGTTATAAGTTGAATTTTGCTAAGAGTGAGTGTTTTCCCATAGATGACTTGGCGAAACAAATTCCTCCAGCTATGCTCCCTTTTCACATGTCCTCTACAGGTTTCCGCTATCTAGGGGTTCATATTTCAAACTCATTCAGGTCATTGCACAAAGAAAACTTTACTAAATTAATGGGCCACATTAAAGTAGATCTCCAGCGTTGGAACAATCTTCCACTTTCTCTTGTAGGCAGGATTGAATCAATCAAAATGAATATTCTACCAAGAATCCTTTTTTTATTTCAGACTATTCCTGTTTTTCTTCCTAAATCTTTTTTTAAATCATTCGACTCCATTATATCCACATATATTTGGGCTGGTAAGCCTCCACGTGTAAACAAGTCAACTCTTCAAAGAACCAAACAGGATGGGGGTCTCGCTCTTCCAAATTTTCTTTTCTATTATTGGTCAGCTAATATTCAGAAATTATATGCATGGTGTAATTCTCAGAATATTGATTGGTGTATAATGGAAGCTAACTCCTGCTTATCATCCTCATTATCGGCATTAGTTTTTGATCCCAATTTGAAACGGCCTTCTAAATACACCACCAACCCAATTGTGCTCTCATCACTCAAAATTTGGAAACAGTTTTGTCGTCATTTTAAATTAAACTCATTGTCCACCTTAATGCCTATTTGCGGTAACCATCTTTTTGTTCCTTCTACTTTAGATTCAACTTTTGCCCAGCTCAGAGAGAAGGGCCTTGTTCTATTTCATGATTTGTTTCTTGATGATCATGTATTTGCGTCATTCAACGATTTGTTGAGTAGATTCAAAATATCTAGATCCAATTTGTTCCGCTACTTTCAATTGCGTGACTTTGCTAAAGCGCACTTTAATACCTTCCCTCACCAGCCAATGAAAACTTTAATTGAAAATATAATGTCTCTCCCGAAATCGCATAGTCATATCTCCTCAATTTATGGCTTGTTACGATCTTCGCAATTCCCTCCTCTCTTTGCGCTCAAGGGAACCTGGGAGAGAGAGCTGGGTCTGGAGCTTGACATGGAGCTGTGGAATAATGCTCTAGCTAAAATTAACTCTGTCTGCATTTGTGCTCGCTTGAATCTTATTCAGTTTAAAGTTGTTCACAGAATTCACTTCACCAAAGCTAAATTGAAGAAACTTTCTTTAATAGAAGATGATAGGTGCAATAGATGTTTGCTCTCCCCAGCAGATCACACTCATACATTTTATACCTGTCCTAAATTGTATTCATACTGGTCTTCTTTTTTTGATACACTGTCAAAGGCTCTCAATGTTTCTGTGAAACCCTGTCCAATAATTGCGATTTTTGGAATAACACCTGTTGATGGCTTGTACAACAAACGTCATGCTGATATTATTGCTTTTGCTTCATTGGTAGCCAGAAGACGAATACTGTTGCATTGGAAATCTTCATGCCCCCCTTCTAATCTTTCTTGGCTGAAAGACTTAATGTCCTTTCTACATCTGGAAAAAATTAAACACTCCATCAGGGACTCTGTTGACTCATTTTATAGAGTGTGGAATCCTTTTATCTCCTTTTTTGAGACTGTACCTTCACTGGAGATTTGATTTTTGTTTGTCGTTTTTTTATTTTTTATTATTTGTATGTATGTGTGTGTGTATGTATGTATGTATATAAAATGTATTATTATAATTTTTTTTTTTTTTTTTTTTTTTTTTTGTGAGTGTATGGGATGTTTTGGGTTGGGTAGTGTTAAGAGTGTTCTGTATATTTGTATACATTTTCTTTACTCATTCTTATGGTTGAAAAAAGCAGGTTGTGTTGTTTTTCATATGTCATGCACATTGTCATTTAAAAATCTGCTTAATAAAAAAAAAAAATAAAAAAATAAAAAAAAAAAAAAAAATAAAAAAAAAAAAAAATAATATGAGCAGAAAAGGCAAGAGAGTAAAACCAAGTAAAACATAATTTTAAAGAAAACATGAACATAAGTTTAAGTTTCGTGCAAAATTTATTTTAATGTGTTTAAAGGTTTATTCATGCTTGTTATTTTTTGATTCATGCTTATAATATTTTTATCCGTGACCACGTTGTTTGCTATTCTGATCATTTTGCATAATTTTTTTCAGTTTGTCAATATATTTTTGCATGTGTTTTTACATTTTTGAATCACGCTTATTATTTTTTGATCCGTGGCCGCAATACATTTGGCGGGATATTGATCCCATAGAGCAGAGGTGATAACGGTCTATGAAGAGAACTGGTTTGGGGGCCGATGACAACAGGGGAGAGGGGGAAGAGCATTTTGATTAAGTCCATTCGTTACACTCTCGAGGAGAAAGCTAAACAAATGAGCACAGCCAGTCTGAGCGCTAGCCTGGTAATACCAAACTCTGCTACTTCGCTTTGCTTCGTAGACAGAGTCTGGAATGGCATAATAGAGAAGTGTTTTCTCTCTCGCGGGGGGGCGCTTGACTGAAGTTTAAAATCATTGGTTACCCGTAAGCCAATCACATAACGTTTGGTTATGGCGTGTGTTATGCGCATGCTCAGCCGCATCTAACTTCCACTGTAAACACATGTATGATGCAAAAACAAAAACCATCGAGCGAAATACCGGAGTGAACATGGCTGTGAACGACTTTTGCAGATTATGTGAAGTAAATCTACGCATCCACGGTACAATCAGCGTCTACGTCACGGCTCTCAGCTCGCCCTCTGTTCGTTGATTGGCCCGGCTGTTTTCAGGCCGGAGGAAAACGGAAAGCTATGACGCTGTCTCAGACTGAGTACAGAAGCGAAATGAAATTGAGCGGAAGTACGAAGTCTGACGTAGTCAGGCTATATGAGCGCAGCACACACAAAGAAACTCAGTTAAAGGGGTGGTAAAATGCCCTTTTCACAAGATGTAAAATATATCTATGATGTCCCCAGAGTGTGTGTGTGAAGTTTTAGCGCAAAATACCCCACAGATATTTTTATATAGCAAGTTAAAGTTGTCACTTTTTGAGGGTTTGCAAAAACGCACCGTTTTGTGCCTGGCCCTTTAAATGCAAATGAGCTGCTGCAGAGAGGTTTCAAGAGCTCCTGTGTGTTAGCAGCTGCTATTACCTCACGCAGACACACTAAAATGACAGAAACTGTTCTGCCTTTAATGTTAAAACGGAGTCAGACAAAGATGGAGAGACTCAAGAAGAAGTGACAACATGTAGAATGCAACAGGACGTCTCTGAATGGTTAGTTGATGAATTTATGTTGCTGATGTGGAGTTAACTATCTTCAATTAGGATATTCTGTCATGATAATCTATAAATCGGTCGTATAGGAACTGTTGTGAGATGATTTGACAGATTTCATATGACAGTTATTAATATTAAACAAGTAATTAATATTAAGTCACTTACATTTTAGACGAAATAAAATGTTTTTGTTCTATTTTAGCAGCAAAAATAGTTCCAATCCAAACAAAGATCCCAGCAGAACTATAGTGCGTCTCACAGCAACACACAATTGTGTTTTTATTACTGAATGATTCAGCGTTTTGAACGAATCGGTTGAGTCAAAGATTCAGTGACCCATTCTTAAACAACTGCCATCAAATTAATTTTTGATGAATCAGCCGTTTGAACAAATCGTTTGAATGAATGACTCAATGACTCGCTTAATAAGACTGCTCATCACATGCATTTCCGCGCTCACTATCGAAAAACCAATGAAAACGGTTTACAATTATATATATTTTTTCAATCAGACCAAACACATTTTTATTTTTATTCAGGAGTTATGTATATACAAAACTATAACTTTTTATAACAGTAGCCTATTGATAAGAATATATAGTGCAAACAAGCAAGGACTGGTGGTTGGGACGTGACTTGGAGTTGGTGAAGGGAGACAGGCTCATCCAGGGCGGGCACAAGTGACTAACAGGGCTGGCCAGGCCCCCCAATGCCCGCCTGTGGCACCGGGACTGTTTCTATGTTACAGTTTTTCTCGTTTGCTTAAACACTATAACCAGGCTTTTGAACTAAAATTCTAAACCATAATGCCATTTATCAAAAAGCACACCCATTTCCCTAAACTATAAACACTATTCCCTGTTTTGACACATGAGTCAGATTTGTTGAACTGTCACTGCAAAACTCTACACACAAATCCCTTCATTTCTCATTGCCTAGACCATGTTGTCATTTAGAAAGCACTAGCATTCAATATTGTTCACTCAAGTCAGCACAGCTTCAGCTCAGTTAGCACACAACTACCCAAGTGGAAACACTAAGAGTCAAAATTTAACACACATCAATCAGAACCTTCAATAGATAGATAAAAGGGCCCAAATCAGTTTATTGAGTTTTGGAACAATGGATCCAGAAAGACATGAAGGAAGAGATCGAGGAGGGATACGAAGGAGGAGGAGGAAGGGCAAGGGCAAGAAGACAAGCAGTCTCAGATGAAATTCAAGTCACTCTAGTTGCCCATGTCTTTGTCAATGGTATGACTATGAGGGAGGCTGGGCTACGAGTAAGGCCAAATTTGAGTCGCTTTACCGTTGCCTCGAGAACCTTCCGGGAGGTGTGGTGTCAAACAAAATTCTATCACTGAATAAGAGACAAACATTTCCAATAGTCTTTGATGAGGTGTATTTTCTTGCAAGAAAAGGCCAGCAGTCGTACAGTCACACAGAGTGGCTGCAGAGTGTGACAGTGAAGGGAGGGCATCCTTTCTCCTTTATAGTCTTGACTCCCAGAATGTTATCTTTCTAGGCCAATGATGGTATTTCAACCATATGTGGAACATTCTTAGACTTGTTCATCATATTGTATCCTTGAGTGGAGGCCCTCCTGTCACGTACCAACATTCTTTACCATTCCAATACAATTCCATATTAGAATAAGCTTTGTGTGTGCTCCTTTACTGTCATATTATGGTCACACACATCTTAAGTAAATACTGAAAAAAAATGTAGAGGAGACAGTAAAAAAAAAAAAAAAAAAAAAACTTTTTTTTTTTTTGAGTGTGTGTTGTACTGTGTAGTACATGAATGAATAAAAATGTGCCAATGTATCCATTGGTTGTGTCTTTTGTGTTCATCATGTGAAAAGGTTTGTGATGGGGGGGGAACACAAGCAACATAACTTACCAGTTTTGGAAATGTTGTTTTGAATTTATTGTACCAGTGTGTTAGACTATGTTGTAGTGTGTGTGATTTTGAGGGCTTGTGTGTCCTGTCTGAGGGCAAAGTTTGTTTTTTCAGCAAGAGTGAATGGTTTTGAGTGTAGAGCTTCATTTTGACCTGAAAATAGGATGTTTGTAGCCTGGTTAAAACCAGACCATTCTCAGTAGTAACTGAGTTATGGTCTGGCAAAGCTCCATAGACAAATCATTTCCAAAGGGGCGTCACCAACGGACGTCGCTCAAATGCCTCTCGGCGCAATTGGATAGACCTAAAACTCCAAAAACCAATCAGAGCGATCGTCATGTGTAAAGCCATATGCTGCGTCCCAATTCGCCTATGTTACACTACGCCATAAAAGTATACTCTTTTTGTGAAGAAAATGTATTTACTTTTGAATGTGTAGCAAAAAAGTAGGCAACTTTTGGACATACTACTTCATCATCTTTATCGGACGGATCTGTCGCGTGCATCCCGTCATGTAAACTGCCCTGTCAATCATCTTGTCACAGTTAAAATCCTCTATTAAATCTCATTTAATTTCCTACCGTTTCGGAGAGAAATGTAGTAGCATGTTCATCTGCCAGTGGGTCTTTAATGGAGACTGTCCTCATGTGTTTCAATTTGAATATAATAATGCTGCATTTAAAAGTTCGTGCAAAAAGTTCGTTCACCAACGGAGTGGACGTCGCTCAAATGCCTCTGGGCACAATTGGATAGGCTAGACCTAAAACCAATCAGAGCGATCGTCATCGTGTAAAGCCCGCCTCAACGTTTCTGATTGGTGCCACGATTTCCACGGCATGGAAATGGCCTTGAATGAGCTCTTTGCCAGACTTACTTGCAGAGCAAATCTAAATTTGCCGGAAGTTGTCTGGGTTTTCCCAGGCTAGGATGTTTGGGGAATTGGGTGAGACGTTATGGATTTGTGTTTATAGTTTTGAGAATACGAGGCATAGTTTCAAGAAATGTGTAAGCAATTGAGAAAAACTGTAAAGTCTGCATGAAGAGTAAGTTGCAATAGTCTTTTCTTCCCTATTGTGATGTATATCTGAGTGAAACGGCTTCTCGAACAAGAAAAAACGTAGGGTGGGACTAGATTTTGGTCCATGAGGAATTGATTAGATCGTTGGATCTTTGTGGTTTGACTGGATTGCTGCGAATGCAATCTCATGTGAGTCACAGGTTGTCCTACCCTCGTGCCTGTAAAAACGTCATCAGAGAAGAGATGTCGTTGCAAGACATCGTTGTTATTTTGATTAAAGATTATAAGGGCACATAATTTTTTTTTAAATGATACTTTTTTAATGATGTGCACGGATAGATTATTTATAATAAAATACTGCAATATTGATTTCATGGTGACTGTGATCAACATGGTGACCTCTATTCTTTTTTATATTACATATATTAAAGTCACAATGAAATGGAAGTGGCGGCAGATATTTTCTTCCATATTGTGATGTACACCTGAGTGTAATGGATTATTTAAAAAATTAAAAATTGAGGGCAAGGAAGATGTGGCTACTGCACTCAAAAGGGGTGGCAGATGAACGTGAGCTTGCAGGAGCAGGGTTTAAGTGGACTAAATAACTGGAGAAGTCCTGCATACATCAACAGAGAGAATTCTGTTGGTTTCACCAGAAGATCCAGTTATATTTTGGTTAGACATTATATTAAAGGACATATTTAATATTAATTTTAATTAACACAGTTAAGGAAAAAAAACAGTTAAGAAAAATATGGCATGACGCATATAGCAAATTACACATACACCAGAAAGTACATGATTTTTTTGGTATATATTCCTGAAGTTTCTCTCCAGGCTTTAAAGCCACCCATGTCTCAAGACATCCCAGTGAAACATTAGAAATATTCTTACCTCCTGTATTCCAGGCATCAACGCAATCGCTGCTCTCTATGTCTCTCGCAGTCAGACTCAGCAATGCCTTTGCCACCCTCAGAACCACTGCATCCACAAAATCCCTTGGCAGAGCTGAACAGTTCCTAACAGCCTCTGTCTTTTCTCTTGGTTGAAAGCCATTCACCCAATCATTTGCAGGGGTTGAGATATTCTGTCCATTATCATTGTGAGGTCCACGATTGCCACATTGATTGACATTCATACTGACCCCTGAGCTTGTAAATAAGGCCTCACGCCCCCTGATATAATCATTTCGCCGCTCCTCTACCATAGGCTCTTCGGCCTCGCTGTACCTTCTACCTTTGCCTATTATGCATACCTGAAAAAGAGAATGACACAGCAGAATGAGGCCCTCTTTTTTGCCTTTGTTATGGCAATATGAGAAGCTGCTTATGCGAGTGAATCTCAAATAATCCATTCTAGAGCCCCAGCTCTACAGACATTGGACCAACCTACCCGTTTGGTGGAGGGTATCCTCAGACAGTCCTCCTCTGTGTGGAAGCCGCACACTGTGCTGACATCTGTGATGAAGTCAATGTACTCCTTATACTGAGACTTCTTACATTGTCTGCGCTGGTACTTCCCACAGAAGTCAAATAAGCAGCAGGGAAGCACAAAGTAGCGGCATGAGTAAGATGATCTAGGCAAGATAAACACATAGGAGAGGACATAGCAACAATCAATGCAAAAAAAATACAGAACTACAAAAATATCTTCTGTTTATATTTGACCTAGTTTCAAAGACTGCATAGTTCTCAGGTGAAGTCAGTCCTGTACATGAACTAATCACAGTCAGCAAACATGTTTGATGAAAAGTTTGTCTCAGTTATATTATAGGTCACTACAATACATAATACATGTACAGTATATCATTGCTTTACATGTTATTCTACATTCTGAGTTGTGTTTCTGATATTTTTTACCTTGAACTACCAATAATGCATGTGTACATTACACAAATATATTGTCATCTGGGACAAATTCAGTTCACCAAGACAGTATAGGACTACTGATTAAGCTAACCACCTCCACCTAGTGTCTGAGACAGGACCCAAAAAGACCACAGCAATTTATTAACTAATTTGGAGTCAATGCTGGCATGTACTATAGTTAAAATACATCAATGTGGTAAATCATTAAAAAAACTGGGCTTGCAGTGTGAAGTAACACTTCATCTATGAGCGATTAATGCACACTGAAACCATTAGAGAGACTATAACAGCAAAACATTTGCTGTTTATCATTTTATAAAAATGTACATTATATCGTTCTATAGTTTGGGGTTGGTAATTTTTTATGCATATGGAAGAAGTCTCTTATGCTCAAGTCATTTAATCGATCAAAAATAAAAGCAGTAATATTATGAAACATTATTACAATTTAAAATAGCTGTTTTCTAATTTAATAGATTTTAAAATGTAATTTATTCCTGTAATGGAAACAGCATTTATTTGAAATAGAAATATTTTGTAACAATATAAACGTTTTTACTGTAACTTTTAATTAATTTAATGCATCCTTACTGAATAAAATTATTTATTTAAAAAAAATAAACTTCTGCTTTTCAGGAATCTGTATTTTAGAGAGAATTTTGTACAATTAAAAAGCTTTACAGCACTTTATTGGAAAGGGTTTAGACAATGTTTTTCATTCTTGTTGAATAAACTATAAACAATTACCGCACATGCACCTGTGGAACAGTCTATATGAATTTATTTCTTCAGCTGAACACAAAGGAAGATATTTTGAAGAATGTTGATAACCAGACAGTTGTCGTACCCAATTGACTTCCATGGTAGGGAAAAAATAATACTATGGAAGTCAATGGGGTACATCAACTGTTTGATTACCGACATTCAACAGAAGAAAGAAATTCATACAGGTTTGAAACAACTTGAAGGAGAGTAAATGATGACAGAATTTTAATTTTAAAGCTACACTGTGTAATTTTTTTTAAGTTGATTCTTAGCAAAAAACACTTTGTTCTTTCAAAATGATATGTGCTCAATGTGTAATTACTTCTACCAACTAATCAAGTATTCTCGTAAGCGTAGAATCTGCCATTTAGAATACATACGAGCGAGTCGCATCTTGAAAATACATTAGCCAAAGAGGGACATACCTGGAAATTCAAGCTTCGCCTTTCACGTTTTTACACTCAGTGGCACCGTGACGAATGCGAGGGGGAGATTACTCGCGACTGCCGGCAGATTTGAATTAATACGGCCACCGTTAGGGCTGCAACAAACGATTATTTTGATAATCGATTAATCTAACGATTATTAGAACGATTAATCGACTAATCGTCGATTATTTCGCCGACTAATCAGTAAGTTTGGAACGATTATTCAGCTTTTTCAATTAGTTAAAACACTGAGTTATACATATTCTAACTATAAAGAAATATTAAAAAAAATAACTTCAACTTTTGAAATGGTGGTTTTAATTAACTTTGAGCCAACTAAACAGGTCATGTTCTTTAAGTTTTCAGATTTCTGTCCAACTCAAATCACACACAAATGCTCTCTAAGCATTGTTTAAATATTCTGTTCTCTTTCAATAGAAAAAAATAAACAAAAATTAATCAGCTGCATTACAGAAACTTAAAACTGCAAACAATTATTATAAGAATAAAAATTTTTTTTTTAATTGACATGACAATTGAGCTGACAGAGACATTCTCATTCGCCTTTTAATTTACAGTATGAAAAATTAACTGGCATGATATTCTTCATAACATCTCTTTTTGTAAGTCTTCATGAATATGGAACAAAATACAGGCAAGTGATAATACCTAATAGTGTTACAATAATAAAAACAGCCCTGACTCCTAAGCTCGATCAAGCTTTATTCTATGCAAAAATAAATCATCACATTACTGTAATTAGGCCTATATTATAATTGTTAATTTTATTACTATTATTAGTTGTATTGTATTCTCTAATAAAGAGATTTACTGCTAGTTATTTAGCTCACAACATTCACCTCTCACCGGCTCCTCTTGTTTCCTCTTTAAGTGCTTTGACATGCATGTTGTGCTCCCGTGAAAAGCAAGTTCCGCCTTGCATGTATTGCACACGACAGCATTCTTGGTTTGAAGTTTTGTCAAACTTTCACACACCTTGATAGTTCGGATTCGTTTGCACTCCGTCATAATTCGTGCTGTGTTTTCGTCTACCGCAATAGCATTTGTAACGGCTGCATTACACTCTAGCGCTACAGCACCGTAGCGGTCAAATCGCGATATTGCAGGCCCTTATTAGGTCACGTGAGATCAAACGACTACTCGACAACAAAGATATTTATTTTGTTCCTAATCGTTTCAGCCCTAGCCACCGTAGGAGTTAAAACGCCCTTGGAATGGGAGAGGCTAGAAAGTAATATTCAGTTGGTAGTCATAAACAATTTCACCGCTAGATGGGAGAAAATCCTACACAGTGTAGCTTTAAGTGAACTAATCCTTTAAGACACTAAGTTCACAGGTGGTAGACACTTAAAGGGTTAGCTCACCCAAAATTTTTTATTCTGTCATCATTTACTCACCCTCTAGTCGTTCAATGTTTATATGTGAATAAAAGCCTCAATTCAATCTGTTCATTATATAAGGTGATCATGTTTAAATGACTAAACCGCTCAATTCACATGGATTAGTTTTACGTTTTTTTAATGAACTTTTTGAAAAGCCAAATTGGTAGTTGCATAGTGGAGGGACAGAAATCTCTCAGATTCATTAATGAGGGTGAGTAAATGATGACAATTTTCATTTTTGGGTGAACAGCTACAATAACTTAAGACATTAAAGAGACCTTTAAACTGACTAAAAAAACACCAGAAAGATGCCCAGAGGCCCTGCTCACCTGTGTGAACATGCTATAGGCTTGCTGCAGGGAGGCAATGAGAACTGCTAATTTTTAAATGCTTTTGATAATACAAATATTTACACGTTAAGACGTTTGCTGGAAGTAAAAGCAGCCGAAAGATAGATGATAGTTCATATTTTGCTGAGTTTATTTGACTGAATCCAAACTTTTGAAAGGCAGAGTATAAAAAAAAAAACCCTGAACTTAGTTAGTTTTACTTTCGTTGCAAGTTGAATAGAACTTCCAGAATTAAACATCAAATTATATGAATCTACAATACATAATGGGTCATTGTAAACCACAAAGAATTTTAAATGCTCATTTATTTACTGGCACTGATACCACAACCTGGGAAAATAAGCACAGAATGAATTATCTAATCACTTTAGATTAATTTACTGGAGAGCAGGTGTCTTTTTAACACTAGTGCTAATTTCCATGACTTGCCTGGCTGCTATTACAGGGATCCATGGGGTAAGCTCATCTGAGTGGTTTCCAATCAGCCAGTCTGTGGTGGGAAAGAGGAAGCCATTGCTGGGTATGATGGCATTTTCCTGAAATAGATGAGAACATCCACCACATTTCATAATTGGCTGAAAGTCCTATGACACTGTGAGGCATTGGTGGCCATTAGGGATGCAAATTATCGATTAATTCATGAATCATTAGTTGATTGACCTTATCGATCGATTAACGATTAACTGATAAGCGGCTATTTTCCTGAGAATGTAAATTTCTCACGGTATCAATAGTGTCTTTAACATAAAAAGCAAAATATTGCTTATATACTGAATAAAAATGCATGTTATATTGCTCAATTGATGTTTTATTGTAACAGTTGGGATACGGTACAGATAATGGCATTTATGTAGTTTAACAAAATAAATTATGCACAGAAAATTAAAATACAAAAAATTAAAGCTGCAAGCAGCGATGAAAGGGCCCTCGCACTCGTGCCATCGTCACACGGTGGTTTTAGGAAGACAGAGCATGGTTGGGAAATGTACATTTAAGGAGGTATATATAGTAGTTGCTAGCATGTTTAGTATGTTTCTAGCATGCTTAGTAGACAGTAGTTATGTGGTTAGTACTGCATTACTGTGTTAACCATGTCAGTTTATGTTGCCAGTAGGTGGGGTTATGTCTATATCTGAATATCGCTATGTAGATGTGTTCAGTGCAGGACTTTTATCAAACATGTGAAGTTTGGGGCAGATTGGACATTGTATGCTTGAGTTACAACAACTTCCTTTAGCATTTCTAGCATGTTTTATGATGTTTCTTTCTAGCATATTACATATTAATTTTGGGGTAGATTGAACATTGCATGCCTGAGTTACAGCAAATTCATATTTAATTGCAGTAATAGCATGCTTCAACACTTAGCTAAGTATTTGATAGCATGTTTCAAGTATGTTGTTAACATGTTTAACAGTTGGTGGCACTTTTTTATGTTATTAGGAGTCCAGAGCAGTGTTAAACGTCACCTCCTGTTGCCAGCAGGCGGCGCTATGACTATATCTGAATATGAGCATGGACTTGTGTTCAGGAGATAACTCTTATCAAACGTGTGAAGTTTGGGGTAGATTGGACATTGTATGCTTAAGTTACAACAACTTCCTTTGGCATTTCTAGCATGCTTTAGAACTTAGCTATGTATTGCTAGCATGTTTCTTGCATGTTACATATTAAGTTTGAGGCAGATTGGACATTCCATGCCTCTGTTACAGCAAATTCCTATTTAATTGCAGCAATAGCATGCTTTAGCACTTAGCTAAGTGTTTGCTAGCATGTTTTAGCATGTTTCTAGTATGTTGTTAGCATGTTTAGCACTTGCTGGCACTTTTTTTATGTTTTTATATGTCCACAACAGTGTTTAACATGTCACTTCCTGTTGCCAGCAGGTGGCGCTATGACTGTAACTGAATATGAGCATGGTCATGTGTTCAGGACAGAACGTTTATCAAAAGTGTGAAGTTTGGCGCAGATTGGACATTGCCTTCTTGAGTAACAACAACATCCTGTTTCATTGAATTAGCATGCTTTAGCACTTAGCTAAGTATTGCTAGCATGTTTTAACATGTTTCTAGCATGTTTAGAAGTCAATGGCATTTTTAACACGTTGCTAGAATGGCATCAACGTGTTAAACATGACACTTCCTGTTACCAGTAGGTGGCGCTATTACTATAACTAAATTTTCTCATGTAGATGTGTTCAGGCCATGACTCTTATCAAACGTGTGAAGTTTGGGGTAGGTTGGACATTCCGTGCCTGAGTTACAGCAAATTCCTATTTAATTGCAGTAATAACATGCTTTAGCACTTAGCTAAGTGTTTGCTAGCATGTTTTAGCATGTTTCTAGTATGTTGGTAGCATGTTTAGCACTTGCTGGCACTTTTTTATATGTTATTAGGAGTCCACAACAGTGTTAAACATGCCACTTCCTGTTGCCAGCAGGTGTCGCTATGACTGTAACTGAATATGAGCATGGTCATGTGTTCAGGACAGAACAATTATCAAAAGTGTGAAGTTTGGGGCAGATTGGACATTCCATGCCTGAGTTACAGCAACTTCCTGTTTCATGGCGAAACATCAAAATTTGTCAGGCCGCCGAGGACCCACCCTTCGACGAAAACTCAAGATCTTCGCAATTTAACGTCGCAAAGGCCTTAAGATTACACTCACCAAATTTGAAGATGATCAGATTAAAACTGTAGGAGGAGTTCGTTAAAGTACGAGGCCTGAAAATGGCAAAAACTGCACAAAAATCTGAGAGGAAGTTGAAAATGGCTGACTTCCTGTTGTGTTTAGGGCTACGCTAATATATATATATATATATATACATACACACACACACATATATATATATATATTTTTTTTTTTTTTTTTTTTTTTATACAGTATATATATTTATATATATAATAAATATTTTTACCCCCCCCCACACACTTTTGTCAAAAGCATTTTGAAAGTGACACACTTCCTGCTACCAGTTGGTGGCGCTATAACTTTGACTCACAATAGTTACATCCATCTGATCGGCCTCTTACCACGAACACACTGCTGAAGTTTCATCAAGATCAGTTAATGTGTGCAGAAGTTATACCACTTCGTGTTTCTCTTTTCTCGCCATAAATTTGTGTCCTCGCCACGGCCAAACCGTTCGAGATATCAAAAATCCGTCCGCAATTTAGCATCCTCAATGTCTTGACTTCATGCTGACCGAGTTTGGAGGCGATTGGATGAATTCTCTAGGAGGAGTGTTTCAAATTCCACAGCAAGCGTTCTCCAAACAACCCATAATAGCCAACTTCCTGTTGGGCTGGCGTATAACTTAAGAGTGCGAAAGTTGTTTGGCCCGATGAGATCTATATGTGTACCGAGTTTCATATTATTACATGCAAGTGTGTTTGATTTATGGACAAGTGTTCGGATCCCGTTCCAGGGGGGCACTATCGAGCCCCCCTGCCACGCCCGGGTACCAGCTTCAGCCCGGCCCTGATGGCCGCGGGTTGTGACCTGTGTGCAAAGTTTCAAGAGTTTTCGAGCATGTTAAAAGTGCCCGAAAGGTTGACAAAAAAAATAAAATATATATATATATAGCTGCGAGCAGCGATTGCGGGCCCAAGCCGGTGGCACCGCCGCCCAAGCCGGGGTGGCGGTGTCACCGGGCCGGCTTGGGCGCTCCATCGCTGCTCGCAGCTATATTTATACATATATATATATATATATATATATATATATATATATATATATATATATATATATATATATATATAATAAAGACGGGAAATTTTACTTGTCTTACCTTATTCTGATTTTATGATACATTCAAAATATTCCACAACAAATCCTTTAAATTTAATGTAAAAATAAAAACGAAAGTAAGTGTTGGGCTCACGTAACCCTTTCATTAGAATCAAAACGTTTCAACAGTTGCGATGTATTTGGATGCTAAACTATTCTTTATTATAGGCTTTGTACTTCACTCGTGTTCCAATTTAGACGGAAAAAATCATCCTCTTCACACGCGCAAAAATGTGCTTGGAAAAATCACAGTGGAGCAGTACTTACTGTGAATGTACGAATTGTACTACTGACTATTTAAACAGAGCAGTGTGTATATGTTAGGTTTACTATTTTATTATATTTTATTAAGGCTATAATGAACAGGCTGCGATGTCAAGTTTGCAATGCTGGAATGTGTGTGTGATTTAACAGTAGACACATAAAAACATAATTGGCACATAATTTTGTTCATACAGGACATCATTCAAACTGCAAAGTGTTTGCTTATATTTATATACACTCGCAATAAAACACAACATTGTGCTTTTGTAAAATAAATTCAAGCAATCCACCCCCCGAAATGGCGTTCATTTTAAAATTAAACTAAAAGCTCTTGGCTAAACAGGCATTCATAACTGTGAGCGCCCACGGCGAGGAACGAGCAGAACAGAGTGAAAGTTTTTTAGTTAATTCCTACTTCCATAGGAATTCATTGAAAATGCTCGCTCTACTCAGCACCATTATTCAAGTCTGTGCAGACATCTGTATTTTACTTTAAGTTAGCGATTTAAAAGCCCCCCAGCGGTGTCACACGTCGATTAACCGACATCCCTAATATATTTATATATACAATAGGCCTACCTGAAAGAGAATTTAGCTTACCCGACCAGAGTAGCCTGATTAGAACGTCAATGACAAAAAATAACTTGGGAATCACAAAAAAACGAGAGATTATTCTAATTTTATTACATTCATTTTAAGTTGCAATCAACAGTTGCTAATAAATGTATTACTGATCAATGGTAACAAGGTTGCGCTGCTGAGGCTCGTGCAGCTTCTCCAGGAGAATTGTAAACAAATGAGCGCAGCACACAAAAAAGAAACCCAGTTAACAACATACTGACTATAAAAATTACAAATATGGAGTTTTTATATATTTTATAACCTATGATAGAGTTAAGCAACCTCACTTGACGAGAAGGCTACTGTTTCCTGAATACAATCACGATTGAAACTGTGACATTGATTTCATACAACAGGTTAATAAACAGTTATAATTAAGTCACTTACATTTTAGATGCAATATTGACTGTTTTTGTTCTGTTTCAGCAGCAAAAATAGTTCAACAAAGATCACAGCAGAACCGTCGCACATCTCACAGCAACTTGTTTTCTCATTACTGAATGATTCAGCATTTAGAACGAATCGGTTGACTCAAAGATTCAATGATCAATCCATAAACATCTGTCTCAATCATGAATGACTCAGTCATTTGAACGAATCGTTTGAACGAATGAATCAATGACTCGCTCATTAAGATGGTCGCCTGGCGACACCTAATGGCGGTTTAGTTTTATGTTTAAGAGTATCATTCTTTCCAACGTGTGTGCACCATTATCAATGTCCGTGCGGACGTCCAAATTTTACTTTCACTTTTATATTAGCGATTTAAAAGCACCCGCTCGTGTCACACGTCGATTAACCGATGGGAAAATATCCTCACAGTCATATACCTAATACATTTATATTTAAATACAATATAGGCCTACCTAGTAAAAAGTTTTATATACTATATATATATCCATTTGGACACAAGAGGGCAGTATAGCCCTATATTTGCTTTTTTGTTGAACCAAATAGCACTAAATAGCCTGTTTTTAACTTTTTTTATACTTTTTGAATTGCAAAAACAGAATAAAATGGGTTTAGTTCTAATATTTGTATAATTTTATGTAAAAATAAACGGTGTATAATTACATTTGTAGAAGATATGAGATGTTTTCTGATTCCTTTTTTGACATTACTTTAATCCCTCGCCATATCAAAACCGTTAGAGAAATTCAATATCCGTTCACAATTTAGAATCTTTAATGTATTTTCATCATGTTGAAAAAGTTTGGTGTGAATAAAATAAACCACTTAGCAGGAGTGGGTAAAAATGCAGAGGCTGAATTTGCAAATAAATCCACATTCAAACCAAAATATCTGACTTCCTATTGGTCAGAGCTAATAGCTGCAAATTAGAAAGTTGTCCTGCTCGATGAGACCAATATACGTACTTATTTTTGTAATTGTGGGTAAAACTAACCCCCCCACTTTTGTCAAAAACATTTTGAAAGTGACACACTTCCTGCTACCAGTTGGTGGCGCTATAACTTTGACTCACAATAGTTACATTCATCTGATCGGCCTCTTACTACGAACACACTGCTGAAGTTTCATCAAGATCAGTTAATGTGTGCAGAAGTTATAACACTTTGTATTTCTCTTTTCTCGCCATAAATTCGTTTCCTCGCCACGGCCAAACCGTTCGAAATATCAAAAATCCGTCCGCAATTTAGCATCCTCAATGTCTTGACTTCATGCTGACCGAGTTTGGAGGCGAATGGATGAATTTCCTAGGAGGAGTATTTTAAATTCCAGAGCGTACGTTTTTCAAACAACGCATAATAGCCGACTTCCTGTTGGGCTGGCGTAAAACTTAAAGCACGAATATTGTTTGGCCCGATAATATCTATATGTGTACCGAGTTTCATACTAATTCATGCAAGCGTGTTTGATATATGGACCAAGTTTTCGGACCCCGTTCAAGGGGGCGCTGTCGAGCCCCCCTGCCACGCCCGGGTACCAGCTTCAGCCCTAATTTTAGGGCTGAAGCTGGCCCTTTTTTAATATATTAGGGATGTATTCACCCTTTCAGGGCTTGGGCCCTAATAAATAATCCTACCGAAAACAATAGGGCCTTCGCCCTTTCAGGGCTTGGGCCCCAATAATCCTTCCGGATTCCGAATCCTTTCAGGGCTTTGGGCCCTAATAATAATAATCCTACCGAAAACAATAGGGCCTTCGCCCTTTCAGGGTTTGGGCCCTAATAATCCTACCGGAAACAATAGGGCCTTCGCCCTTTCAGGGCTTGGGCCCTAATAATAATTATAAATAATCCTTCCGGAAACAATAGGGCCTTCACCCTTTGGGCTTGGGCCCTAATAAACAGAGCAATTCCAAGAGGGTCCTCACACCATCGGTGCTCGGGCCCTAATAATTGTGCACTGGCTCACCTGTTGCATGTGAAACATTAAGCAACATAAAATACATTTTAAATAAAAATCTATATGGGTAGGATTAGCCTACACTATATTAAGCCTACATATAATAATCTATCTGGTTAACTCCCAAAATCCCTCACCATCAGTGGTGCTAACTGGCATCTAGGGTTGGGTATTGGTTGGGTTTTATCCGATACCAGTACCTACTCGGTATTTTTCAAACGGTTCCGGTGCTTAAACGGTTCTTAAACCGGTACTTAAGAAAACGAAACCGCACACACTTTATCAAAAAAATAATACCTGTGTGTGTTTTCTGAAAAAGATTTTCTGATTTCTGATTAAATTAAAAATTGTGCCGTTTAAAAGGCTACTGATGTAGCCGAAAACACTTAAGTTAAGATCAAAATTGTGTCTTCTCATATTATTTATATATATTATATATATATATATATATATTATATTACGTATTATATATTATAGACTTTTACAAAACAGAGAAATATCTGACACTGAGCAGAAATATTTAACACACATAGTATAGCCTCATATAAATATACTTGATATACTTCATACTTGATATGCAAGATTTGCAGTTGGCATTAAAATACTAGACTTACCCGAAGAGGAACACTGCAGCTGAACTTGAACTTTAGTCAAGAGTGTCAGAGGTTTTGGGTTCTAATCCGCATTCGTAGTTTTTTGTTTGTTTGTTTGTTGTTGTTTTTTTTAAACCGATTATGCTCATCAGTGGTTGTATATCAAGCAGGGACACTTTGTGTGCATTAGGCTATATTTTTTTATTTCACCAGAACTAATAGATATGAGGCGCCGTCTAGGGCTTAAATCGAACTTCATTCACGCACACATAAAACGCTTGCATACACATATACTAAGTAGTCACACATACATGTATACTGCTGAATGCTCCAACTATATGAAATGCACAAGTCACATCTAAAGTCGCTCACGCACACACACACAAACTCTACACACACGAGACGCGCGGAACTCTCCACGCACATACTCATCTGAGACGCGAGCACACACACACACAAACTCGCGCACATACTCATCTGAGACGCGCACACACACACACACACACACACACACACACACACACACACACACACACACACACACACACACAAACTCGCGCACATACTCATCTGAGACGCGGGCACGCACACACAAACTCTCCGCGCACATACTCATATAGACGACGCCTCATAAATAGATCGATCTCTGCAACGTATTGAAGCGCGCGTCCGAGTGAAGAAAGTGCGGTGTGCGCGAGCCACAAGAGAAAACACTCTATCCGTGCCACTGATCGCAAGCGGCAACGAGCACTTTGATCATTTAATGTTGTTTAGATGTTTTGTTATTGGATCATTCGTGCCGCGAGATGTTTTATAGGGGGCGGAGAAAAAAGTCAGGCACCGAAATCAGGCACCGAAAGTTGCGTTCTTATTCGGTCTCGATACTACCGTTTACGTCGGAACCGGTTCCCTATTGGAACCGGGTTTCGGTACCCAACCCTACTGGCATCATATCTTTTTCGATCATGCCGCAAATCCCCTCCGCTTTCCTGTGGTCACATACTCGCCTTCCCACCACAGCAGCGATTGTAGGTTGTGAAGGCGACAGACTTCCTCCCTGCAACACGGCTGCATGCAAGTTATGAAGGTGGTATCTTAGCGAACTCGTAGAGATGTTGTACTTAATCGTAGTACCGCAGAGTTTACATTGGGCGTCTTTGTCATCATTAATTAATTTGAAATGCTCCCACACTCCACTCCGTTTTGACCGCGTCATGTTTGGTTTCTTTTTTGCCACCTCAAGTTTGTGTCGGGTCTCTCGCCACCCACAAGAATCTCGTGTCAGGTATCTCGCCGCCCGAGAGAATCTCGTGTCACGTTCGCAATGTTCAATTAGCCGACAATTAATTTAATTGAGTAAATTCTTGTCGACAATTAATCGATTAACCATTTACATCCCTAGTGGCCATATGAAAATAATGAGAGAAAAAAGACGTCCCTTTATCAAGTAAAAAAATGTAATCATGTAGCAAGAGGATTAAGTTAATTTTGATGACCATAATGAACAAGTATAATTTAAAGTTGTAAGACTGGAAAAACTGGAAGAACTGGAAGAGAAGGCAACTCTCTGAGAAAACAAAGGAAATTAACATTTGAACTTTTTCTTGAGAAACTAGCATCCCCATCCAAGACGGAACCACACTGAGTCAATCACCTCAGTATTGTATTAATTTACATCTCTTTCCCTTGACCCCCTCTTCCCCCATCCCTTCTCTCTCTCATACTGAGATCACCTGAAATTCACAACATCTGGGAGATCTATATGGTTTATAGTGAACAATTATCACACAACACTATAAATGTTTGGTATCATTTGAAATGTCTCAGTGTGACTGTGGTACAATGGTCGCATCCCCACAGAAGTAAACCAAAAGGTAATAAAGTTAAGAGTTTAGAGATATCTGGCTTACAGAGGAGGGTGGGTCTTTCTTGCAAATGGCATCCTGTCCTCAAAATGTGTTAAATCCTAGAGACCATTATTAATGCAAATTCCCATTGTTAGCTCATCTTTCCATGTGAAAGAAGTTTCTGCCTTGTCTGAGTACTTAACCCCCCTTGGGGTCGGCGCGATAGTCTAGCTTTTTTTCTTATCAGTGCAAAAGAGACTCAAATAACTCCGTCGATTTTTGTCATACAGGCAAGTGTTATACATCATTCAAAACTGTTAAATGTCTTCTTTTATTTGTGTACACTAATAATAAAAACAAAATGTTGTGTTTTTCGTAAAGTAAAAAAAAAATTAAATGATGCGCGTTCTCCCGTCTCTCTCAATGTGAAGATCATTCTGAAACGCGACAGAAAATGATCTGTAACTCAGCAAATGCTTGTCACTGTGACATGAAGCATATGTCTTTACAAAGCTTGAAGTCTCCATTTTTAAATAATGTAAATCATATCAAAAACAAATGTTCTCTGTTTAAGTAATCCGTATGAAAGCAACGACATGTACAGTTTCTCCAGTCCGAGCTCATTAACTCTAATGTGACCACGCCCACGCGCGCACCAGCGATTGACATGCAAATAGTCCACGCGGGCCTGTAAACGCCCTCATTACCTCAAAACAAAGATTCAGAGACTACAGTAACGTACTTCTCTGCTTTTCGTCGAGACTGTGTTTGTGCTGTGCTGTTTACCTTGGATTTTAGGGCTGTAACAATATGCAATATGAAACCGAAATCGCGATACGCAGGTCCACGAACCTGTATCGCGATGTGAGAAGGCAGAATCGCGACACACCCCTTCCAACTCCCAGTTATCCTTCCTGTCCAGATCCAATGCTACCACATCTTTAAATTACTATTAGTATTATTTGAAGTTAACATTATAAAATACGTAGACCTACACCACAAAACTAGTTGAGGATAAATTCTTTAATTTTATCTGTAAGCGTCCTCCAATTACGTGTGCTACCTAAGCTTTCCAATCATGTGACGAGTCACGCGAGCTAGTTAAAGAACGTGAGGAAACATGGCAACCAACCCAGAGATCGCGGACCCTCCTAATACTTTTAAGTCAGCAGTATGGCAACATTTCGGCTACCCGGTGGAGAACAAGGATGGCAATCGTGTTGTTGACCAGACCCACACAATTTGCCGTAAGTGTTTCAAGAAGCTTCCCCAACCGGCCGGCAACACAACCAACATGCAGATGCATATCTTAAGGCTTTTCGGTTGTTGAAAACGAGGGATTCAAGTATTTACTTAGTGTGCTCGAGCCCCGTTATGCATTACCAAGCCGGGCGCATTTCTCTCAAAATGTGCTACCAAAACTTCTGGATAAAACAAAGGCTAAGGTGGAGGAAGGGTTGAGTACTGCTGAATCCATCGCAATCACCAGCGATGGATGGACGTCCCGTGCCACAGACAGCTATATGACCATAACCGCACACTATATTACGGCCGATAAGCAAATAGCAAACCCCGTCCTCCAAACACGCGCTGTGTATGAGAGCCATACAAGCGACCATTTATCGGGAATACTTAAAGAGGCTGTGATAGATTGGAAAATTAGCAGAACAAACGTCCCCGTTCCCGTGACAACAGACAACGCCAGAAATATTGCCAATGCTTTCGAAGTGGCCGGATTTTCACCGCATATACGATGCTTTGCTCACACTGTTAATCTGGCTGCGCAGAGAGGGATGGGCGTTCACCACATGTCCCGACTCCTCGGCAGAGTGAGGAAAGTGGTCACGTTTTTCCACCGCAGCACAACAGCTGCAGCTGTGTTGAAGGAGAAACAGGTGATGCTACAGCTGCCCTTACACAAGCTGGTCCAGGATGTGGCTACTAGGTGGAACTCGAGCCACGACATGCTCGAACGCTACCTTGAGCAGCAGGCTGCTGTTTTCTCTGCATTAACAGACAAGAGTGTCAAGAAGAACATTAAAGACATCGTCACTGTCTGATGATGATGTGAAACTAGCTGAGGACGTGGTCCAGGTTCTTAAACCTTTGAAAACCGTGACATACCCTGCACTGAGCAGATGCCAACTATTTCAATGATCGTGCCATTGAAACACAGAATCCTGGCCTCCATGAAACACAGTGTCTCTGACTCAACAGTAGTGAAAGACATCAAAGCTGCTTTGACATCAAAGCACATGACTTCGAGGACAGATACCCTGATTCGGATAGGGCACTAATTCAGTTTCTTCATATGAGCACTGCACTTGACCCCCGTTTCAAATCTCTACCTTTCCTTGATGAGACCACCCATGACACAATCTTCAAGAGTCTGACTGAGAGAATTCTGGAAGATTGTTCACAGACTGTTCAGGTATTTGTTTAAATATTAATATATTAAATAAAGTGCTGTGCAAATCAGTTAGGCCTATTTAATTAAAGTCAGTATTTAAAGTCAGTATTTAAATATAGTCAGGTAAAAAATACTTAACTTTATTAAACTAACTTTATTCATGTAATTGTCCTGGATTTCATATCCTCCATTGTATCTAACATTATGTTGCAATTGTTCACAGATTGTTCAGGTATTTGATTGTTTTAATATTAATATATTAAATAAAGTGCTGTGTAAATCAGTTAGGCTTATTTAATTAAAGTCAGTATTTAAATATAGTCAGATAATAAATACTTAACTTTATTAAACTAACTTTATTTGTGTAATTGTCCTGGATTTCATATCCTCCATTGTATCTAACATTATGTTGCAAATGCAATTGTGTAATGGATTTAGTCTGTTAGGCCCAGACTTCAACGGAAGAGCAATCAGAGATAGCCTCAAGCTGCAGTAACTGTCCTCCTCCAGCCAAAAGAGCACCAATGATGGCTGAACTGTTTGGAGACTTCTTTTCAATGGAACAGGCATCGTCATCATCCAAGCCTTTGTCTGCAGTGGTGGATGAGGAGGTGCAGCATTACAGAGCAGTGCAGAGCCTCTCATTGGAGTCAAATCCACTTATGTGGTGGAAGGACAACCAGAACCAGTTCCCCCATTTAGCCAAGTTGGCTAAAATGTACCTTGGAATCCCAGCCACATCTGTCCCCAGTGAGAGAGTGTTTTCTACTGCAGGGGACATTGTCACAGCACAGAGAGCAAGCCTCTCACCAGATAATGTGGACATGATGGTGTTTCTGAAGAAGAATTTTCAACTCCCTTAAAACAAAAAATCCACAACGAGTTTGGTTTTCTTAAGAGAAAGAAGTTGTTTATTTGTTTAATGTTTACTTGATTTGTGGTTTACAGCACCGACAGTAAGCCTCAGTTACCTCAGTGTGAAAAAACAGTAACCATTTAATTTTCTTTGTAAATGTAAGATTGATTGAAGAATTATACTTTAGTTCTGTTTGTTTTTCAACAGTATTTTATTACAAAGAAAACAGAAGTGTTATAGCTTTGGCTATATAATTTATTTTACTTGGGTATATTGTTAATAATTTGCATAGTTAATTTTGTTATTTGGTGTTCAGTTTATACAGGTTTTTCCAATGTTATTTAATAAAAAATAAAAAAAAATCCTCAAAATATCTTTTGAACTGTTTTGTCTCCCCCTCCCCCCCATATCGAGGTTTGTATCGTATCGTGGGTCAAAAATCGTGATACGAACCGAATCGTGGGTTTGGTGTATCGTTACAGCCCTATTGGATTTACCTCAGAAGAATTAGAAGAACGCGATTTGAAGATGAGAAGACTTTTAAGGTAAGACATTTCCACTCCTAATAGTAAGCATGTTATTGTTGTATAAACTTTACATTGTAGCTACTAGTTAAACTGGTGCCAAACTAAAATGTATGTTATGAAATGAGATTGGAGTAAAAACAAGAAGCCTATGTCGTACATGTATATGTAGGCTATCTATATCTGGACAGAAACATGTTGAAATGTGAACTAGAGGCAACCTTTCAATGCTAAATGTATATACATGTACGACACGAGGATGCTTTTCGATAACACAGCATGATAAAAGTAGGCTAGTATGAGTGTTTACTCTAATATGGTGATTATTATAATGTTTAGACCTGTGTTTACTGTTAAATACTTTGTTTGTGGATATCTGCTCAAACGTAGATGGTAGCTAACAATAATGTTTCAGTTTGGAGCGGCTCGATCGCTTCAGTAAATGTTCTGCGCTGTGAGATTGAGTCAGATTGAGTCTAATGCTGTGCATTAGGCTTCATGTTTTTACTCCAATCTCATTTCATAACGTCATAACGAATGGAAACATTTGAAGTAACATATGATAATCAATATATTTTCTCTAGTGTAGTGTTACTGATGTTCCTTTTTAACGATTTATAGGCCGCCTGCTATAGGCTATTGTTAATATTATTTTATGCAGCACTGCACGTATATGCCTACAAGGCACAACAAACCTGCTGTTCATTATTTATATATATGTGTGTATGTGTGTATTTTGTACATTTTAAAATCACAATTTTAACCAGAAAAATCTCAAATGTATTGCCAAAATCGTGCAGCCCTATAGTTTCTCTTGATATCAGCATGTTCACAGCTGTTTATTTTATTTTTTTTATACAGGGACCAGATGCCCCACTGATGAGTCCTGCTGACTTCAACATTCACATGAGTACATGAACATGGTAAATGAAAAAAAAAAAATCAAACACCTTGGAAATGACAGGTATGTACTATGTTTCATGAATGGCACAAAGGTGTGTGACTGTTCAAGTCTCTGTCTTTAGATAAGTGTGTTAAATAATGTGCTTTTTTGTACTTTGTTGTGTATCTTTGGATTATGTTATGTTGTAAATAAATCCAAACAATCAAAAAGCCATTCTTTTTTAAATCTCCTCATTCTTTGTGCAAGGTTGCTCAGAATGATAGGGCCTGATAGCACCTGATAGGGCCATTATGGGAGGGTCTTTGTCTTTCTCAGGTGTGAAAGACAATATTTATGATCCTCCTCGCATAAAGATTTCTTACACAAAACATGTCTTACAAAATTTAAAATCGATATATTGTTTTATCTGAATGAGTTGTCAGGATGATTTTCACATAGTTTTGGAGCAAATATTCTAGGCTACATGATACAATTTTCAAAAGTCTTGTCAAGAAATAATCAGTATGGGTTTCATGACCTTATTTCAGTGACAATTATTTATTTTATTTTTCACAAACCACGCATAAACGTCATTATCTCAAAACTACAAACTTTCACATACATGCTGATATTATTGTAGCAGAGTTTGTGCTGAATACAGTGTAATCAGACTTTAGCCATGAAAATGTCACAAGTAACAGAAATAAGCACAAATGTCAGAGCATGTCAGGACATCTCCAGGACCCAGAAAACACCTCAGACCCCAGAGGGTTAAAGGAATACACCAAGGGGCTCGGGGCAATTTGTGGTTCAGATCAGCCCGTAATGCTGGATGTCTTCAGGCATTCAGCATTATGTATATTTCTAATGTCAGGTTTGCATCTTTTCTCTTTATTCCAGAGCATTTGATGTTTTTATTATCTTTGAACTGATTATGTAATTGGCATGATACATTTACCTGACTAATAATACATTTTTACATTTGTATTTATTCTGACTTACTCTGAAATTATTAACTTTAGTAGATTACGCTGTATCCATTGTTTTCTGCAAATCTGCGTCAGATTAGTGACGGACTGGAGTCCAGTTTAGAGTGGAGCATAGGGCACACCAACTGCGATTTTAGAGTTCCGGCTTATATTTGGCACTAATTCAAGTGTACCTGGTTTGTAAAGACAAAAAGGAATTTCCATTTAGGACAGCCAAATGTTGCTCGACCAACCTAAATGGTCTAACCTCTGTTTATTGTAATGTTACTCTAGTTAAGTGTACGTGGGAAACCATGGCATGACCAAACCCAAGCTTACTATCAGAGAAGTAATATTGGTCGGCTTATATCTGTAGTAGTGGCCATGACCTTCGACCTCCAGACCTTTGATTTTGCTCCTGTCTGCGGATTGACTGCTCCTGTCTGCCTTGCTGCTGGTCTGTGTCTGTAAGCTCCGTATAGCCTTCTGTCTTGATATTTTAGATAGTCTAATATTGCCTATCACATTAATCTGACATTGCTAACTTATCTAAATCGTTATCGCTAGCACAACACGCTAGTATCTCGCTAGCCTGTTAAGCTGCCATCCGTGCTTGCCGTCTTTTCTCTCACGTCACTTGCACTTCATGTTACATGTATAGTATAGCATTCTCTGTCAGCAATGAAGGATTTACATGTGATAAATGCAGGGAGATAGTCAGGCTGACGGAAAAGATTTCAGAACTAGAGACACGCATCCAAACTTTAATCGAGGATTGTAAGAGTGCAAGGGCTTTAGATACTACTTTGGTTGCGACTAGCTTAGTGAACTCTGTACATTGTTTGGTTCCGGCTGTAGAGCCCGTGCAGCAGGGCAACTGGGTGACCGTGAGATGCTGTAGTCGCGGGACAAAACATCGCTCTTTTGTTCTGATTACAACATACAACACTAAACAGGTTCTCCTAGGGGTGTGCGATATGACGATTTTTGATCGTGGACGATTAAAATGTCTCCACGATCTGCTTTTGAAGAAATATCGTAGTATCGCGCATTCTCAGTTGCTGTTCTGGCGCCTCTGTCCCAACATACTGAACAACGCGACGTATATTCAGATCAAATGTTAACGCAGCGGAACGGGACACTGCAGTTCACAAAAGTTCATAATTTGCATGTGCTTTAATGCCTTGTCGGTTAAACATTTAATTTGCGTGCTGATGTGCTGTTCTAACGTGTGCGTTTCTCAGCGCGTACATGCGAAGATCACATGCACTAAAAGCCTGTCTACCAGCGCCTGGATACTGGACTAAGTTATCTTTCGAGTCTTATTGCGCTAATACTGTCAAATACACACAAGGTTTACATAAAGTCGGTGATGTCTAAAGTGAAAGCAAACTTGAGAAAATTTAGAGAAAATCTGCTTGTCAAATGCGTGTATAAAAAAAAAAGACGCGTCGCGTGCAGCTCTTAAAGGGATAGTTCACTTTGAAATTAATTTTTGGTATGTTTTAGCTTACCTCAAGGGCATCCAAGATGTAGGTGTCTTTTTTTCCGCAGTAGTTTCAGTTTTATACGCTGCCATGTCGAAGTGATCTGATCTGACGTGTACGCAGACTGGTGCATAGATATATACACACTAGATGTCGCCTTGTCTACGGCAGTTCATTGGAACGAATGTCTTAAAGGCGACATCTAGTGTATATATCTATGCACCAGTCTGCGTACACGTCAGATCAGATCACTTCGACATGGCTGCGTATAAAAGGTAAAAACGATATAAATACTGTTCGTTTTCTCACACAAACCGCTCGTTTCGTGTCTTAGGCCATCAATGTGTACTTACGATGGGGAATTGTTTAATTTGGACGACGGGGAATTGTTTTAATTTGGACTCTGTGCTTGTGTTTTGAGATAATGACCATAGACCTGCATTATATGACTGACAGACAAGAACGGTTTGACCTAAAAATATAAAAATTGAAACTACTGCGGAAAAAAAGACACCTACATCTTGGATGCCCTTGAGGTAAGCTAAAACATACCAAAAATGTATTTCAAAGTGAACTATCCCTTTAAAGAGACAGTAGTAAAAGTAAACACGCTGCCGCTTGTCCTTAAAGGGATAGTTCACCCAAAAATAAAAATTCTCATTATTTACGCACTCTAATGTTGTTCCAAACCTGTATTAATTTCCTTCTAGTATTTTCTAATATTTTTCTAAAATTCATATTTTGAAGAATGTGGCTATCCAAACAGTAGCTGGTCCCCATTGACTTCCATAGGAGAAAAATATACTATGGAAGTCACATTCTTCCAAATAACTTTTATTTTCAACAGAAGAAAGAAACTTATTCAAGTTTAAAACAACTTGAGAGAGTAAATTATGACAATTTGAATTTTTAGGAGAACTATCCCTTTAATGTTAATAAAACAAAAAAATGCAAAGAGAAAATCACTCACTGCTCTTGACTGATAACTTTAATAGTAGCTTTAATAAGTATCAATTTATAATTTATACAGTGAAGTCTATGTTTTTTTTTATTTTCATATTTGTTCATTTAATTACTTTCTTCAATGCTACTGTTAAATACACCCTACTGTAGCTGAAAACAAAGCACTGTTTATTTAATTTGTATATTAAGTTGTGTATGTGTAATGTGTATCTTTGATCTTAATATTTAATAACAAAGAAAATAATGACAAATATTTTTTTTTATCTTCGCCCCTGTCTGCCATTCTTTTTTATTTTAGATTTTGTTACCTAAGGCTTTGTTTTTAAAATATGGACATTAGCTTGGGCTGTAATGCTCAGTCACAAAATAGTAAAACCAACATAAAAAAGAATCGTGATAAAATCGTGAATCGTGATTTTCCTGAAAAAAATCGTGATATGATATTTTTGCTATATCGCCCACCCCTAGGTTCTCCCCACTCAGTGAAACACCCACTGAGAATCCTGTTGAATGTGCCCTAGTTATTGGTGATTCTATTACACGGAACGTGAAAATAGAGACACCAGCCACCAGAGTCACATGTTTGCCGAGAGTCAGAGCGCCTGACATCAAAGCAAATTTAAAAGTGCTGGCTAATGCTAATCGTAAATTCTCAAAGGCACGTCAGCACTAATGATGTTCGACTTCGCCAGTCAGAGATCACCAAAATTAACGTTAAAGAGGTGTGTGAACTCGCAAGTACAATGTCAGGCACAGTAATTTGCTCTGGCCCCCTTCCTGTTCGCAGGAGTGATGAGTTACTTAGTAGACTGTCCTCACTCAATGGCTGGCTGTCTAAGTGGTGTCCGCAAAATAATATAGAATTCATAGACAATTGGAAAAAAAATTGGGGCCAGACCTGACCTTATCGGAAACTGTCGTTGGACCAGTTGGGCAGGCCTTACAAAGTGATTGTTCAGATGGATGTGCAGTTCAAAAAGGTAATTATGAAGTGGCTAGAGATTCTGCAGAATAATAGTTACATACTGGGAACATGAAGAGTATACACCAGGATGTATTAGTGTTAATGACAAATAATAATAATAATAATAATAATATAAATATAGCTGCAAGCAGCAATTAACGGGGTTCAAGCATTTAAGACCTTCATGCCAACTATGCTAAGCCGAACCGAAACGTAGGCCTGAAACCATAAAATATCTGTGATGGAGAATACACAAATTATATAAATCTATAGTGCCAGTGCACCCTAGTGTTGTTACGATACTAGAATTTCTAACTTCGATACGATACCTTGAAAAATATCGATATTCGATACCATTTTCGATTCCACGGAGAAAAAAACTGCCACAATATTAAGTTTTTTTTTATTTTTTATTTTTTTTACTTAAAGCTAAATATAACAAGTCTAGAACATGACAATGAGGTATATTTTACATGAACAAAAATGTCCTGAGGGAGTGCACTTGTTCAAAAGCATAAATGCTGGTTAATACTTTAACATTATTTGATGAACAGATTTAAATGCAAACATGCGTGCATCACACGCGAAAACATTGCTCACTGGATCATGAAGTCAAGTGAAGTCAAGTCACCTTTATTTATATAGTGCTTTTAACAATACAGATTGTGTCAAATCACTTAACAGTATCAAATTGGAGGATAGAGTGTCAGTAATGTATAATAATAAGATTAAACATTAAATTTTCAGTTAAAGGCATTTCATTATTGAATTCAGAGATGTCATTGTCTAGCTCAGTTGATAATCGCTAATGAAGGCAAATTGCAGAATTAAATACTTTTTTGAATAAAGTTAAATAAGCACAAGTTAATTTACATTTGACCACAGTTAAAATATTTACTTGTCTAAGATTCCTCAGTCAGATTATATTAACTTTAAGAATTACGGTGAAAAAACGAGACAACACACACTCATATCAACAACAATACTAGGCCATCTTGGTTAATGTTTCAGAAATATTAAAATGAGAAGAGTTACCAACCTCTCGAAATTATTTATATAGATCCGGGTGTCGGTCTTTCAGGTACTTTGCTATATTAGGCCCCGATCACACCTAACGCGTTTTTCAGGTTCGAAAACACGAGGCACACAGCACTTACCATCACACAGAACGAGCAGTGCGCTGCGTTTTTTATGTTGCTAGGCAACCACTGAAACAGCTGTCCTGTCAGTCAAGTAAAATCAGCCTTTTATTAACTTTATTTACTTTCTGTTAACATTGTGGTAGTTACGGTTTGTGAAGTCGTTAAGCTCCTGGTAACCCGCGAGAGCACCACAAGTTTATCATCGCACTCTCTGGGCGTTCAAGCAACTAGCTTTCAACACTAAAACGGAAGGCCCGCGAGGCGCAGCAGGCGCATAAACAGCACGCAGAACGCTCGCTGGAAACCAATTGAAAATAGGTGCCTCTCACTGCAAAAAACGCGTCAGGTGTGATCGGCCCCATTTACTTCACTTTTGCTATTTAATCAGAGCGAATGAGACGAGTGCGCGTGTGGTGTTTGTCAACACGCCTTTGGAGAGAAGTGAAAGTGACAGCTCGGCTAGTATCGATACTTCGGGAAATTAGTATTGGTACCTTTCAGATATTTCAGTATCGATATTTATCGAAATATCTTTATTTTTGACAACACTAGTGCACCCTAATTCTTTGAAAAAAATTATGGTTTTAAACATTTGTTTATCAGCCAATGCTGGATAATGATACAGATTAGATTAAAAAGATTTCTTGTCCCTCTTGTGGACAACAGTAGTATTAAAGTGCACCTATTATGACTTTTCACAAGATGTAAAATAAGTCTCTGATGTCCCCAGAGTGCAGAGGTGTGGACTCGAGTCATGTGACTTGGACTCGAGTCATGAATTTGATGACTTCAGACTCGACTCGACAAAATGTACAAAGTCTTGCAACTCGACTTGGACTTTAACATCAATGACTCGTGACTTTACTTGGACTTGCGCCTTTTGACTCGAGAAGACTTGCTACTTCCCATGAAAACCAAAAAAAAATAAAAAAAAAATAAATAAAAAAAAAATCACACGGCCGCGCCGCTCTCAGTGTATCTGCATCTGTGAAAAAAAGTGCACCACCTGTATGCATGCAGAGAGCGCGCGCGCTGCCTGCACGACATCCAATCACTGTAGTCCCACGTTTTGATTCGACAGCAAAGACAACCACTGAAGCGCAACAAGTAACAACGCGCCAGTTGGCAAAATGATACCAAAGATAGTTTCGTTTGGCTATAAAAATTACGAGGTAGTCAACAAAAAACGAGTTGCAATTTGCAAAACATGCGGGTCGAAGATTACAGACGGAGCTGCCACAACGTCCAACTTTGTTCGACACCTGAAGTTGCACAAAGAAAGGTAAGTTTTGAACGAATGCTAAGCACCTTATCGGATGTACCGTAACTTACTATAGCTGCAGCATATTTACTGTATCAACGAGACAGTAAACGCACGTCTCCCTTGCTGGTTCATGCTAACAAAAATAGGGATTTTTAAACCCGGATTATATGAGGTAACGTTACATGAGTGTAACACACTCAGATGGAAAACCTCGCCAACATCATGTCAACGTCCGTTTTAAAGTACAATTTCTACCTTGCTGCTAGACGGATAAACACAAATGTATATCTCAGTCTCTCCAGCACACATGAGACAAAAACAGGCCTTCCAGTTTTACTCTTTCAATTATTCAGTTTCAGAGTTGCTGGTGTGCTGCCTCATTGAGGTCGTTTATGTAATTTTGGTTAATCACAACTAAGCTGAATTGTATGGAAGCTTATGTGTAGCAATATTCAATTTGAAATGTAATATGCAAAATGGCAATGCATTTCTGTATTTAAATTTGAATTTCCCCATACATTTGTGCAATGTGTGGTGCAAAATGAAAATTAAATTATATAATATACATTTGCCATTTCATACACTAGTTTTAATATGTAAATTGAATAATAATTTTAACGCTTTATAAGTTGTAAAATTAAAATGTATTACAGAAATTATTAGATATGTTTAACATATTCAAGCAAAAACTGTAGCAAAATTGTAATTTAAATGTAATTTTTTTTCTTAATTGCATTTACACTCACAGGTAAGACACTTGTGATTTGCATTTCCATTAAGTGTCCCGCAATGAATGTAGCAAAATTCAATGTGCAATTTGAAAATGCATTCTGAGCCGATCATGTGCCCGTCCCGCCCTGTCAATCATTGCGTGAAGTTTGCCCCTCCCCCACCCAGTGCAAAACGTCGGCAAAATAGGCTCAATCGTTTTTACTTCGTTTGTGTTAACTAATTGGAATAATAATATTAACTAATGGGAATATTGTTTAGCTTATTTTTGGTTTAATTTGGTTTACTTTAGTTATTTAATTTATTCAATTATTTTGTTTTGCTATACTTTTCATGCCAACTTACCATGGCCCCCCTAGCACCCCCTCGCGGCACCCAGGGGTCCCCGTCCCCACTTTGAAAACCACTGCTATAAAGCATATGACTTCAGTTTCTTGAGGGAAAGGGCTTTCTTATGACTTTTTTTGAAGCAGTGAAAATATTCTTAATATTGCATACACTGAAACTGATATGTATTATCGTATATACCGTAGTGTACAATAGACAATGAATATTAACACAACAACATTGATATGAGTAAAGAATAGTTTCAAATACAACATGTGTGGCTATAAGGGATTTTCTGACATCTGTTTCATATTCTTCTCTGTTACAGGTATGAAGAATACCAGATGAACAAAAGCATCGTAGATGAACCACAACAGCCTTCAATCTCACAATTCCTGGACACTCGTGTAGGGCGTTACAGCATGAGCCACCCACAGCAGAAGGCCATCTCCAATGCGATACTGTCTGACTTGATTATTGACTGCAATTTTCCTCTGTCAATTGTGGAAAATAAGAGCTTTCGTCACTTTCTGGCTGTGCTGGACAGCAAGTATACCCCAGTCTGTCGCCGAACGCTGACCACAAAAACAGAGAGCCTTGCTGAGGAGAGACGTTTAAAGTTAAAAACTCAATTGAGCAACACTGACTATGTTTCAGTCACTGTGGACATTTGGTCTGATCGAAAGATGAGGGGATTCCTTGGTGTCACTGTGCACTGGATGGAGAGAGATGCAGAGAGGGTACAGCTAAAGACTAATCTCTTGGCCTGCAACCGCTTCAAAGGCTCTCACACAGCGGAGCGCATCTGTGACCAATTTGAGGCAATATGTGATGAATACAACATCAAAGCTAAATTGGACTATATCATTAGTGACAATGCTGCTAACATGCGCAAGGCATTTACGGTCTGCTTCCCCAGCGAACAGGAGGAAGATGATGATGCTGGAGATAATCTTGATGATCCTGAGCTATGGCATGACTTAACCCTAGAAGACCAGCAAACCGTCGATGCTGCTATGGCAAAGAAACAGCGCCTGCAGTGTTTTGCACACACATTGCAGCTGGTTGTGGGAGACGGTTTGAAAGAAACAAAAGTGGCATGTCCTTCTCTCTCCAAGTTATCAAAACTTAGCTCCCTGCTCCACACAAGCACAACGTTTAAAGACATCTTCGATGGTGAATTTGGGGAGCACAGAGGCATCCCTGCTGCAGTGAGCACGAGGTGGAATTCCACACTGCGGCAGGTGAAAGCAGTCCTTCATTGTGATCAGCAAAAGCTCTGTGCAGTTCTTGAGAAGGCCGGGCATAAAGAACTGTCATTCACACCACGAGAGTGGAATCTGCTGAAGGAGTTGGTGGACATTTTGAAACCGTTCGGAGAAGCAACTGATTTGACACAGGGGGAGAAAGTCATTACAATCAGTGCAGTTGTTCCATCCGTCTTGTCCCTCAAATCACCATCTTGAGAAGCTGAAGCCTCAAGTTCGTTTCCTGAGCGGCCTGGTCAGAGGTCTGCAGGCATCCCTGAAAAAAAGATTTCTTGGGATCTTCATTAATGTGAAGATGGCCCAGTCTCAAGAAGGGATCACTGCCCCCTTTTCAGACACAGTCTATCTGAAAGCAGCTGCCTTGGATCCAGCCTTTTGTCTGCTGTGGATTGAGCCCCATGTGCTGGTCAACCGTGACATCAAGGCAGAGGTGGCACAACGAGTTAAAGGTAAATATTATTGACTTGCAATGCAACTTAAATGCAACATAAAATAATTTGATCTTAATCTGATCTAGGATCTAATGTGATATTAATCTGACTTTAACAATAATAACAATTTTCAGTCTTGCACAGTATCATCAACATCAGTAATGGTAATAAGGGCTCTTTTGTTTCTACTGTTGTGACACGTTTTTTTTTAAGAATTGATCCTGCAAGATGCTGCAGAGACGGAGCAACCTGTGCCTGTGACGATGCCTGCTGAAGAAGACATGGAAGGAGAAGGGCTGTTTGCTGCATACCATAAGAGGCAGAAAAGGGATGTTGGGACCCCACCAGCAGTACAGCTAAGTCACTACATTGACATGGCAGAAGGACAGAATGCCCTTTTGTTCTGGGCACTGAACAGTAAGACTCTTCCTTCACTCTTTCAAGTAGCCATCCGAGTCTTGGCAGTGCCTGCTTCTAGTGCTCCAGTGGAGCGAGTTTTCAGCCATGGTGGCATCATTCTGCGTCCCCATCGCGCACAAATGACTGACAGACTTTTGGCCAATTTGATCTTTTGCAAATGCAATGCAGTATAGGGGCCTCCCTCCACCTGTCCACAGCACGCATGCGCACACACACTCACTCTCTGCTCATCACCTGTCCACCGTCTCTCTCTCTCTCTCTCTCTCTCTCTTATTATCAGGTTGGTCCAGTTTTTCAGAAGTCATAATTTTGAGGAGTGAGGATTTTATTGATGACATGTTTAAGTTAAGGCTTAAGTTTTGTTTAAGTTAGCCTTAAGTTTAGACTAAAATGACCCATGTCTATTTGAAAGTTAAACTGTTTTGCAATATGAGGTCAATACAATACAGGACTGAAGCTGCTGTGCATTGTTCTAGTGCAATATGCTGCTGAAATACAAGCATATTTTCTCTCTCTCTCTCTCTCTCTCTCTCTCTCTCTCTCTCTCTCTATAAATATATATATATATATATATTATATTTTATCACGTTGGTCCAGTTTTTCAGAAGTGATCATTTTGAGGAGTGAGGATTTTATTGATGACATGTTTAAGTTAAGGCTTAAGTTTTGTTTAAGTTTAGGCTAAAATGACCCATGTCTATTTGAAAGTTAAACTGTTTTGCAATATGAGGTCAATACAATACAGGACTGAAGCTGCTGTGCATTGTTCTAGTGCAATATGCTGCTGAAATACAATAATTTGTGAAAATAAAATTTTCTGTTTTTTACTGTATTTGATTAATGTCATTATATAAAAAGAGGTTTAAATAAATACAAATCTTACAGACATACATGATTGAGGGTTGAGGGTTGTGAAAAGACAACGCCTTCCCCCCAGACCGCCACTCCGGGCTGCCCAGTTTGGTTTAGGGAAGCCGCAGGGATGCACTGGCCGGCGCATGTTTTTGATGAGACTGATCCACCCCTTCCGCTATTTCTTATTCATACTACCTTCTTCCTCCCCCACCAGCCGCCAGCTCTCCAGTCCGACTAGTGTTGAATCTTATGAGAGAAAACACGAGGCGAGGGAGGGTGGCGAGACTGCGTCAGCCTCCCTCAGGAGCCAACTTGGCATCCTTTTCGCTCCCTCACTCAATTCCCACCCGGAATTCCTGGTCTAGAACCAAGTGAGGCAGTGTCTCCTAAACCATGACGACCCAATACTCGAAACTAAAATGGTAGGACTTTGGACTCGACTTGAGACTTGTTGGCTTTGACTTTTGACTCGACTCGGGACTTGCCTCATCTTTGACTCGACTTGACTCGGGACTCGAGGGCAAAGACTTGAGACTTACTTGTGACTTGCATAACAATGACTTTGTCCCACCTCTGCCAGAGTGTGTATGTTAAGTTTTAGCTCAAAATACTGTAGCACAAAGCAGATGGTCAGTTTTCTGCTATTTGATTAAATTACTGGATTCCAATCAACAAACACAGGCTCTGTTGTTCCTGGACTGTGACGCCGAGCAAACGGCGTCTAACATTTGCATAAATCATTGATTGCCGATCTGAGAACACAGATCTCTTCTTCCTGAGTAAACAAAAACCATTCTGTTTTACTGCTCTGCTGGGATCTGCTGACCCCCCGGGATTTCCCAACACGTATTCAACACTTCAGAACAACAAAACATTGTTTAACCAGATGTTCGAAGATGTGCCCACTGTTAATCTCATCAGTTCAAGAGAATACGCACACACATACGAAATTCCCCTGAGTCAAAGAGCAAAAGTTCACCACGTGGTGCGAACTTTGAATGAACTGCAAATGACTCTGCACGCACAAACACACACACACAAACGCAGAGACACTCTCATCCCTGACCACGTGTGGTCAAAATTACCCTTTAAAATGTATGAAATGTATTTCTTGTTGTGTTTCATGATCCCCATACCAAAATTACTATAACTATAAGCTTTATTGGTATTTAATCAATTTGATGTGCATGTAATCACGAAAAATCATGTATCTGCTGGTTAATAGCTCACAGAATTATCATTCATGCTATTGTTTTATTCCGAAGAACCCAACGGTGTCGAATCCGTAACACAAAGTTCAACCTGATGCATTCCGTCATTAATACCAGTTTATGAATGTACTAGAAATAAGTTCTGTCTCCGCTAACATCATTTCCAGGAGGCAGAACTTCGCAAACAAAGAAGTTTACCGCCACGCGTCCTCCCAAATGATTGGCTCATACACGTGAGGAGGCGTGACTTTGGCAGCTTCAAAACACGGCGCCGCACGCTCCTCTATGCAGTTGTACGCCAGAGAGAAACCGACTCCTTCACCACCAACTCCAACGGGAGTTTTCGTTTTGTTTTCTAATTTCTTAAATCGAAGTCTTTTCTTTTTATCTACCTCAGTTTGATAATTGTCCGTCGTTCAGTTTATACACGAACGAAACGAACTTAAGACTAAGCATCTTTTGTACGCGCTGCAGCCGAGTTTATCATTTCGTCTACCTCCACCCGGAAGAAACGTGGGACACGTGGTTACAACATCCGTGCAAACCAGCCGCACAAAAATCGGCCACTTCAAGCAAGTAACGTAATCTTAATATCGCAAATCTGAAAAGAAAGTGCTGTTTTAAGGTTGTCTAGAACTTCTTAAAGCCTTTGGGTCTTTTGAAGTAACTGATTGAACTGTTTTTGCCCTGAGAAGATTTCACTTTCACTTTTACCCTCTCTCCCTCTCTCTCTCTTCTCTCTCTCTCCAATATTTCGTATGATCATCAATTTTGTATTGTTTGTTTTTGTTATGCATATTTACTCCTGCGTGTTTTTAAGTAGTATACGTAATCCTTAGTTTGTTTTATTAAACTCTATAATCTTTGAGTTGAATCTCTCATTTGTCCCATAAACTGAAGTCCCTGCAAATGTCGATCTAAGCTAAAAACTCTACTTGGTTTATATACTAAAATATCTAAGTGCCTTACACGAAAATATCAGTCCTTGTGGCCAGAGGAAGGTTATTTTCGTCGTTTACAGGCCGATAAAATCTGATAAGAAAGTCTTGCATCCAGTTCGCTAACGGACGGATTGCGCAATAACTGAATGTAAATTACATGAAATTTACCCAGACAATTGAAATAACTGTACCGACCTATATGAATGTTTACTACGAGCAATCGTGTTAATTATTCATATGCGGTGAGGTTTAGACTATTCCCTATTTTTAGATAATTTAATTTGTGTATGCAAATATATACATATTCATCTTCTTATGAATATTACCATCATTTGAGTTAATAATTCCCCCAAACAACTCAATGTTGCTACAATACCCAACAGATAATTTTTTACAGCATGTTTAAATTGTCATTTTTTGGGGCTCAGAAAAATGCACTGTTTTAGTGTGTATCCCTTTAACCCCCTGAGGTCTACGGTATCGCCGGTGATACCAGCTCGCTTTTTTTTTATCAATGTAAAAGAAACTCATAAATACTCTGTTGACTTTGATTTTCCATAGGAGTTTCATACATCAATCGATTCTGTTAAATGTGTATTATTTTTGTGTATACTCACAATAAAAACAAAGTGTTGTGCTTTTTGCCAAATAAAGAAAAATAAACACGAAGCGAGTTCTGCCTTCTCTCTGCCAGTGAAGTCCATTCTGAAACGCGTCCGAAAATGAACAATAACTGAGCGAATACTCAGTCAAACAGGCATACAGACACACAGGCATGAAGCTTGAATTCTCTTCTTTTAAATGAAGTAATTTATATAAAAAACAAATATTCTCATCTTGTGAAATCTGTATTAAAAGAGAGCGATTCCAGTCGAGCTCATCTCATCTCATTACGTTACGTTATAATCGGCCACGCCCACGGAGAGCGCGCGCTATTCAAACGCAAATGACTGAGACGATCCCATACAAACTGTGAACGCCCACATATCAGCTCGAGAAAACACATCAAGTTTATTCAGATAAGTGTAGTTGTCTACACTGTCTCGCAGCGCTGTGAGGAATAATAATAATGGAAAACTTACCTCAGAAGTGCTGGTATTTCGAGGAGCAACGGATGGAATAATGTAGTAAGTTTTTATTTTTTCATTCTCAAGTAAATCGCGTTTCTGTGTGAATGAATGAACGGCAGAGATGCGCTGTTTACCACAACTCGCAAAAATACGGTTTAAATTTGAATTGCGTTTCTGTGTGTGAATAAATGATCTGCTTTTAGCAAACTATTTTGCTATACTGAGTAAAATCGATTGAAATATGTTGAAATAAAATGTATTTGTATAAGCAACGTATTAAACTACAAATTAACATTTATATTCCTTATAATAAAAACGAAAGACCTATGTTACAGACATATGAAAGACAACATTTCGTTGATTAGTTTTGGATAGATTACACATTTTTACTGTAAAATATCTGCCACCTCAAATAAGCTTTTGTTTGCCAATTTTTGCTAATATGTTAAATATAGTATGTTTTGTCAATGTAGGCTATATTCGAAGTTTGAAATATGTATGATAAAATGTATACTTTAGTTTTTACAAAGAAAGATTACACTTCAATTGTTGTTGTAATTGTAACCTTTTTAATAAAAAAATATATATTTACAAGGTAGATGTAAACAAATTTTAAAAGGTAAATATAAGCATTTTCTTTAAATAATTTTTATTGTGTTTTATTATTGACAAATTTGGGGAGAGGATACATATTCCAAAACTGAAAATACAGTATGAGTATTAACTGCACAATTAATAGACATGTTTTCCTTGGATATTATACAATTTGCAAGCAAAATTTGTAAAAAAAAATAAAAATTGACATGCTTCCAACTGTGAACCAATTTGGTAGAATATATATATATATATATATATATATATATATATATATATATATATATACTGTATATATATTGCTCTTGCATTCTTTCTTGTGGCTATAGGTGACACACCTGAATGAATGGCTCATTAAGTATGCAGGCCCCATTGTCTCCTGAGGTGTGAACCACTACATATGCATGATGCTGTTGACGCCCCTTGCGCATATTGCCTTTACAAACAAAAAGTGTTTTACAAGATTTAAATCAATGTATTGTGTTATGTGAATGATAAGGGCAGGATGATTTTCACATCATTTTGAAGAAAAAACTCTAGGCAAAGACATCAATTAGTCAAAAGTCTTATTGACACGTATTTAGTATGTGTTTTGTGGCCTTATTTCAGAAACTTTAGTTTTTAGTTTTTTCAATAACCATGCATAAACATTATTCTCTCAAAAATACAAACATGTACATGCATGTTGCTCACATATTATGGTAGCCCTGTTTGTGCTAAATAGAGTGTAATTATACCTTTGCCATTAATATGTTTATAAGCAACTGAAAAAAGCACAAATGTCAGGGCATGTCAGAACATCTCAAGGACCCCAAAAACCCCTCAGACCTCAGAGGGTTAAATGCAAATTAACTGCTGCTGCCGGCCCAGGGGGCGGAGCCTCACGAGCTCGCGCTCAGAGCCAGGACAATCTCATCAGAACAGAAACTCTCAGTTGCGGTGTTCATTTCGACTCGGAGTCGGACAATAATGCCCACAGAGCCAGAGAATATATGCTGTATGGAGATAGAACAGGTATAGTTTAGTTTAATTATGGTTATAATTTACTTGTCAACTGCTTTTAACCACTATTAATACAAGCCTGCTGTAGCAGACCCTGTCCGAATGATGACCAAAATATACTGACGAGTTCAGTGAAGTTTATTGTACATCACACAAAAGATGAAGCGTTAGTATTACTCCAGAGAATCACAGTAAGAGCTGAATAACACAGTATAAGAAGTGAGCATTAAAGTCTTATCCATAAACTCTCTCTCTCTCCCTTTCATTATCAACAAAATACACAGCGAAGTACACAAAACACTTGTTACAACTAACAGTAAACAAATATAAACACACCTTTTCAGTGGGTGCTAAATAAACTGGTAAACCTTATATCCGTAAAATGACTCGATGAGCTGTCATAAAGAGCGCGCTCTCACTTTCATTTCTGCCGTGGTCAGTAACGTTAGGACTGTCGCTCTGAAGACCGTAAGCTGGATCACAAACAGTACAGATCCATCCTCGAGTAACAACGAGAGTAAATGAAGACTGCTATGTTCATTCTTACATCCAACAACAACACACCTCAATCGCTTAGGAGATATTCTTGTCTACAGCTGCTCAAGCGTCGAAACAATGGCGGACTCTGTGCCCAGCTCACTCAGGGCGGGTCTATGCTCAAACTGCAGTGTCAATCAACAGTCGTGGGAGGGGCCTGTGCAATTCTACGTCACATTGCATAGAATCTTAGAACAGCTCATTCTGAGACAGTGCTTATGATTTATTGAGATTGTAAAAAAAACACTGGGTGGATTTTTATCATTCTAGGGTGGTTTTGCTCACACACTGCCAACACACATTTATGTTCAAACACCATGTAAAAGTTAATTTTGCATAATAGGTGCCCTTTAAAGGCTTCATATATTCAGTTGAAATGTTTGATAGAATGTACTGTGAGCCCCCCTAGCATCAGAAATCCTTGAAACCTGCCATGTTTCTTCAAAATCAGTTGTTCTCCATATCTAGGGCGGCAGTGGCTCAGTGGTTCATGTAGATTGTCTACAAACCGGAAGGTTGGTGGTTCAATCCCCGGTTCCACCTGACCAAGTGTCGAAGTGTCCATGAGCAAGACACCTAACCCCAGCTGCTCCCGACGAGCTGGGTGGCGCCTTGCATGGCTGACACCGCCGTCGGTGTATGAATGTGTGAGTGAATGGGTGAATGTGAGGCTATATGTAAAGCGCTTTGGTGGCCATAGGTCTGTGAAAGCGCTATATAAATGCAGTCCATTTACCATCTACACAGTTTTGTGAAGTTTCTACCTTGTGCACACAATATATAGGCATGTTACTCACAATGGGCCATACCAGAAATACATAAATTGTATCTGCTAAACGGTTTCATCGATTTAATTTCTTTTGACAACTTTTTGCCATGAGGGTCCCTAGATGATGTATGTGAAGTTGAGCAAAATCGGCCTATGAGGAGTTCGAAAAAGTAGAGTTTTCAAATAATCTCAAATATTTAACAAATGATTTGATTGACAACAGCGGTTCTTGTAGCCAAGTTGTTCAGTATGCGGAGATCTATCAAATAATATGCATATTGTGTGGATGTGAGAAACACCACGTGATTACAGAGACATAAAACTCGTTAGCGCCATCTAGTGGTCGATTTCTTTCAAAATTCTGACAGACCTCTAGGGCCATGAGTGGGTATAGGCCTCTGTTAACCTTGTCTAATACGTGCTCAAACTTCACTGGCTAATGGCAGCCATGTTTTTCGAGATACGCCAATGTCCTCATAGAAAGGCATAGCACCCTGGACAAAGACACTGCATGCCCATTTTCAAGTCAATCGGACTAACGGTAGCGTAGTTATAAGCTGTTTTATGCCTTTTTCGTATTATAGCGCCACCAAGTGGTGAATCGCTGCTGATTTTTTTGTGTGACCACAAAATGAGCTCGTACATGAGTATAACAAGTTTGGTGAAAATATCTCAATGCTTTCAAGAGTTATAGCCATTTTAGTGAAAGTGGCCCCGCCTACTTCAAACGTTTTGGCGTCCCATGGCGAGCGTGAATCACCGATCGTAATTCTTTTGACAACATTTTGCCATGAGGGTCCCTTGATGATGCATGACAAGTTTCAAGTGAATTTGACAAACGGACTATGAGGAGTATGAAAAAGTAGATTTTTCGGAAAATTCTAAATGGCGGGAAAATTTGCAATGCACTTGAGTATACGATAAACGGTGTAGGAGTTATGATAGGTTTCGCGTTGTTGATCGCTGTAGCGCCACCTATTGTTTATCGCTGTAGCACCACCTATCGCCACCCCTTCGTGCTTGAACCCCTAATAATAAAAATCCTAACAATTACAATAGGTGTTCAGCACTTCGTGCTTGAACCCCTAATAATAATAAAAATCCTAACAATTACAATAGGTGTTCAGCACTTTGTGCTTGAACCCCTAATAATAATAATAAAAATCCTAACAATTACAATAGGTGTTCAGCACTTCATGCTTGAACCCCTAAAAATCCTAACAATTACAATAGGTTTTCAGCACTTCGTCCTTGAACCCCTAATAAGAACGCCAACGATTACAATAGGTGCCTACGCACATTCTGTGCTTGGCCCCTAATAAGAACGCGAACGGAAACAATAGGTGCCTCCACACCTTCCATGCTTGGCCCCCAATAATAAGAACGCTAACGATTTCAAGAGGTGCCTACTAGGGGTGTCAAAATTAATCGTTTCTACGATGCATCGCGATGCAGACGAGGACGATTCGGTATCGGTTCAGTAATAGACCATAACCGGTTATAATGTACTGACGCTTTTCTTACGTCATTTGTCGCGTACGTGCTTTGTTGCGGTAGCATACAATGGCAGAGGGAGGTGAGACGCGAGTGAGAGAAAATTAAAAATGCTCCAACTACTTTAAAAGCCAACATCTGGGCACATTTCGGCTTTTATGAACAACGTGGTAAGCACGACCTGCAGAAGACACGCGCTGTGTGTGCTCATGTCACGCACAAATAGAATATGCAGGAGGTAATACCACTAACTTGATAAACCACGTTAGCCGTTTTCACCCCGAGCTGTTATCGCCCGGCAGAGTCTGACTGCTTAGAGTAAGTGGATGAGCTCTGTCACCCGAATCCGCAGCCAAAAACAAATCACCCACCCGCCCCAATAACTTTCTCTGATTTAAGTATCCGCACCCGATGGTCAAATTACAATTATTCTGTGTTGTTACGCGTGATTATAAATGGATGATCATCACTTTCAACAGCGGACTCGGCGACGGTTGATGCGCGCATCTTTAATGGTAACATAATACACTGATTAATGAGCGCTGCTTTTAAATGAACATTTCTTTAAAACAAAATTTATTTGACAGATTTTCCTTTTCTTAGTGTCATAAACAAGCTTTAATCCCTTGAAACTTAAACTGGAATGTCACTGTTTCTGTCACTGCAACTTCCCGAACAGGCGAGCACATGCGCGCACACATCACTTTTGAAGTAAAATTTAAAATTGAGGATGCGGTGCATCGTGATATCGAATTGAACCGGATCGATGACATAATAATCATAATCGAACCGAACCGTGAGACCAGTGTCGGTTCACACCCCTAGTGCCTACGCACTTTCAGTGCTTGGCCCCTAATAATAATAATAATAAGAAGAAGAAGAACACCAACAAATACAATAGGTGCCTCCCCACCTTCGGTGCTTTGCCCCTAATAAGTATAGCTGCAAATAGCGATACTGGGCCAAGCCCTGAGAGGGCAGCAACAGCAGTGCAGAGCCAGAAGAGCAAAAACAGCAGAAATATAATGTACATAAACAAGGTTCAGATGTACAGGTAGGATGAACTCAAAATTAACAGAAGTTCAGAAGAAAATGAACACAGAATGAACAAAAACATACTCATTTCTAATCCAAGAGGAAGAAAGATTAGTACATACTTACCCACATTTTTAAGTAATCGAAATGTAAGAACATAGCACTAAATTTTATAGTGCTAATTTTAAGTTCTACCACACAGGAATCGAACCCACAATCTCTGTGACAGGTGCCTGTCACTCATCTCGTTGCGCCACTGAGAAGACATGCGTTCACAAAGATGCCGAAGTTCCATAGTTCAAGTGAGAACCAACTCAAAATTAAGAATTTGTACATTTTGTATTCAGATGAGACAATTTTTTGGTGTTCACACTTGGCATGTTTAGTTAGATTGAAACGAACCCTGATGCGACTGCTCTGTTAGTCCGGTAAATTTGAATAATTGTGAACGCTGCCATCCGAACCCTGGTGTGCACCAAACAAGTGGAGCGAGACCGCTCTAACTCTGGTGCAGTTTGAATTATATATGAACGCAAAACGGACTAAAAACATGTAAACGAACCAAAAACAGGAAGATGAGACCCTTGAGACATGAAACATGTTTTTTTCTCATCATAGTCGTGATCACAGTTCTGTACAGGTGTCAGAACTACCTCAACTCACAGCATATCGTTTGTGTGTGTGACGAATCCCTCCTACCACTGTTTTGACTCCTTTCACATTTTATAAGCTCTTCACGAGTTTTCAGCTGGTCAAAATGCCATTATATGCATTATGCATGCTACGCACATACAACGAGCGCATTTATCCAAGCACACAGCATTTATTTTGGATGTTAGGTAAATTCCTTCTCAAAAGAGTAAATACATCATAAAAGCTGACCAATCAGGTTGTGAACGAATCACATTCAACGTATTGCCTTAAAGGGGACATATCATGAAAATCTGTTTAAGTGCTGTTGTATTACAAATTTATTAAATTAAGTTAGGTTTAAGACTTTGATTTTCTAGCTAGAGACTCCGGCCAGTCCTGTTTTCTCTATTGTGTTTTAAATGAGTCTCACCTTTCGGAGCCCAAATGGCTTTCGGAGCTCCTGGCTCAGACGCTGAATCGTTAGGTTGATTGGATTAGCTGTAGGGGAGATTTTCACCTTTTGTCTTTATTGGCTCTGGGATGGCTCTTGGAACCAGAGTTCCTGGCCAGTATCAGCATTTGAATAGTTACGCTGATTCAATTGGACTGGTAGCGCTCTCAGAGTAGGGTGTGTTCCTACTTCATTTGCATGCTTTGCTCAGAGTCTCCGCCTCTATGTAATCCCTCCCCCTTGGAATGTATATAACTACAATGCATACTGTATTAGATTTAGATTGTTGGATGACTGCAGCAACGTACAGCGAAGTTCTCAATAAAGAATAACTTCTGTTTGAACGCGATCCCAACGTCTCCTGGTCTGCTTTGAAGAAGGAAAAAGTTCCCTACAGTGCTATAATAGGGTCCCCTGTGCATCTATCAACTCTGAAAACATTAAAGGGTCATGAAACCCCCCTCTTTCAGCTCAAGTCTAGCTCACAATCTTTTTGAAAAATGCAACTTAAATGGGCGTGGATGGCTGTGAGAAGAAGGGAGGAGAGTGGCTGTGGTATGGAACGGCAGGGGAGAGGGGAGAGGGGAGAGGGGAAACTGTCATCGCCAGTGGCCCATGCATATCGACTGTCACTAAAAATCAGTGGTAAAACGTGAGGAAATGCTAGATTTTTTTTATAGCTGGCAAAATTAAAGTCTAATGAAATACACTGACACCTTATTTTTGTCCTTTCAAAAGTAACTGAATGCCCTGCTACATATATTAGCCTACTACAGTAATTAGGGGCCAAGCCCCGAAGGGGATAGCCCCTATTGTATCCGTTAGTTTTCTTATTATTAGGGGCCAAGCCCCGAAGGGGATAGCCCCTATTGTATCTGTTAGTTTTCTTATTGTTATTAGGGGCCAAGCCCTGAAAGGGCTTAAGCCCCTATTGTATCTGTTAGTTTTCTTATTATTATTAGGGGCCAAGCCCCGCAGGGGATAGCCCCTATTGTATCTGTTAGTTTTCTTATTGTTATTATTCTTCCCAGTGGAAGTCTATGGCAGCCCTATGAACTGTACATAGGAAAATTATGAAATTTGGCACACTTGTAGTGATGGCCCTGAATAGTAAATGTAGCAATTTTTGAGTCTCTAGGACCAACTCTATAGCGCCACCACCACTTCAAAAAATCAACATTTAAATGGTTATAACTTTTGAACCCTTTGATTTAGAGAAATAAAACTTAGAACACCTGATTCCTCTCATCATGCTGATTACAATCAATAGCTTACATTAAGACTCCGCCCATTACAGTAGTGGCCATTTTGAAAAGTACAGTATTCAGTTTTTTCGCTACTCCTCCTTCAAAATTTCTCCATTTTTGTCCAAAATGTGCTCAAATGATCTTTGGACTGAGCCACACAGAAATGAGTGAACAGATTTTTTTTATTCATCTTTGTTCTAAAGTTATGGTGTCGCAAACTTAACAAGGTCGACCCAAAATTGGTTAAGAGGCTGTATCTCGGCCAAAGTTTGATCAATCGAAACGAAAATTGGTTTGCTTCATCGGAAGCAGGGTCTGAGGGTCCATGCCAAAGTTGGGAACAGCGCCACCTACGGGTCATGAGATATGAAAAATTGATATTTTGGTCAATAACTTTTGAACAGTTTGTCAGAAAATCATAAATGTGGTATCTATGGATTCCTTGGGTCATGCCGAATCCTGGATTTTGCCAGGATTGGATGTACCACGTGTCCGCCATTTTGAATTTTGTCATAATTTCAATAACTTTTAAACTATTTGACATATCTTCACAAAATTTAGTATGGATCATCGACACAATGTCCTGAAGGTAAAACGCCACCTAGTGTTCCAGAGATATAAGGTCTTTTGCAAAAACGCTTATAACTCTTGAAAACATTGTTCAAATTTTGATTTCTTTATGTCATTATGTTCCTTGGCTTATGCCGATTCCGACGGTATCTCATTTGTCATTTTCCAACAATGTGACTGTCCGCCATATTGGAGCAAATGAAAAACAGTTTTTTTGCTACTCCTCCTTCAAATTTTGCTCAATTTTTCCCAAAATTTTATCAGATGTTCTTTGGACCAAGCCGCACATAAATGACTGAACAGATTTTTGATATTCGCTACCGTTCCCAAGATATTCATCTCCGAAGTTGACCTAGCCTGTGTTTGTTGCCTTATGCTAGTTAGCTTAGCATAATAATTGGTTAGCATGCTAACCAGATGCCATTCTTTCTAATGTGGCTCTTCAGCTATCAGGATAACCATAAGCTACATTAGCATTAAGCTAGCTTAGCATGCTAATCTCGTTAACATTATTTTGTGTGCTTATTCTTACACTGAAGCCTCTCCTCTGCAGCTTTGAAAGTTGCTGCTGCTTCACGGCTTGGCCCCTGTATCGCCGCTTGCAGCTATATTTAGGGGCCAAGCCCCGAAGGGGCAAGGCACCTATTGTATCTGTTAGTTTTCTTATTATTATTAGGGGCCAAGCCCCGAAGGGGCAAGGCACCTATTGTATCTGTTAGTTTTCTTATTAGGGGCCAAGCCCCGAAGGGGCAAGGCACCTATTGTATCTGTTAGTTTTCTTATTATTATTATTATTATTATTATTATTCCGTAAATGGAAGTCTATGGCAGCCCTATGAACCGTACATAGGAAAATGATGAAATTTGGTACACTTCTAGTGATGCTAATGAATAGTAATTGGACCAATTTTTGAGCCTCTAGGACCAACTCTATAGCGCCACCACCAGTTCAAAATTTCAAAATTTAAATGGTTATAACTTTTGAACCCTTTGATTTAGAGACATGAAACTTAGTACATCTGATTCCTCTCATCACCGTGATCACAACTAATACCTTACATTAAGACTCCGCCCATTACAGTAGTGGCCATTTTGAAAAGTACAGTATTCAGTTTTTTCGCTACTCCTCCTTCAAAATTTGTCCAATTTTCTCCAAAATTTGTTCAAATGATCTTTGGACTGAGCCGCACACAAATGACTGAACAGATTTTTTTTATTCATCTTTGTTCAAAAGTTATGTTGTCGCAAACTTAACAAAGTCGACACAAAATTGGTTTAGAGCAGTGGTTCCCAATTCCAGTCCTCGTGACCCACTGCTCTGCACATTTTGTATGTCTCCCTTATTTAACACACCTGAACCAGATCATCAGCTCATTAGGAGAGACTCCATGAACTGAACTGAGTGTGTCAGATAAGAGAGACCTACAAAATGAGCAGAGCAGTGGGTCACGAGGACTGGAATTGGGAACCACTGGTTTAGAGGCTGTATCTCGGCCAAAGTTTGATCAATCGAAACGAAAATTGGTTTGCTTCATCGGAAGCATGGTCTGAGGGTCCATGCCAAAGTTGGGAATAGCGCCACCTACGGGTCATGAGATATGAAAAATTGCTATTTTGGTCAATAACTTTTGAACAGTTTGTCAGAAAATAATAAATGTGGTATCTATGGATTCCTTGGGTCATACCGAATCCGTGGATACCGATTTTACCAGGATGAGATTTACCACGTGTCCGCCATTTTGAATTTTGTCACAATTTGCAATAACTTTTAAACTATTTGACATATCTTCACAAAAATTGTTAGGGATGATCGACACCATGTCCTGAAGGTACCTGAGAAGTTTGAACACAGCGCCACCTAGTGTTCCAGAGGTATAAGGTATTTTGTAAAAATGCTTATAACTTTTGAAAACATTGTTCAAATTTTGATTGCTTTATGTCATTATGTTCCTTGGCTTATGACAATTCCGACGATATCTCATTTGTCATTTTGCAACAATGTGACTGTCCGCCATATTGGAGCAAATGAAAAACAGTTTTTTCGCTACTCCTCCTTCAAATTTTGCTCAATTTTGCCCAAAATTTGATCAGATGATCTTTGGATCAAGCCGCACAGGAATGACTGAACAGATTTTTGATATTCGCTACCGTTCCCGAGATATTCATCTTCAAAGTTGACCTAGCCTGTGTTTGTTGCCTTATGCTAGTTAGCTTACCATAATAATTGGTTAGAATGCTAACCAGATACCATTCTTTCTAATGTGGCTCTTCAGCTACCAGGATAACCATAAGCTACATTAGCATTAAGCTAGCTTAACATGCTAATCTCGTTTACTTGTATTTTGTCTGCTTATTCTTACACTGAAACCTCTCCTCTGCAGCTTTGTAAAACATGTCCTCTGGGTGGCGCAATCTGTTCAACCATGCGTCATGAATCCCGAACCATTGTGGTCGTGGGTTCGAGACCAGTGTGGGGCAACTTTGAAATTGTGTATAAATTGTCATTTGAACTCCTTTATTATCTGGATAAGAGCTGTACTAATGTTTCTTACACTGGGATCAGAAATAAGTGTATTTATTTCTACATTCTGTATTCATTCTCAACAGAACTTATGTTCATTTTGATTTCATCCTCTCTGTACTTCTGAACCCATCTGTTCTTCATGTACATTCTATTTCTGCTGTTTTTGCTCTTCTGGCTCCGCATTGCGCAACAGCCCTACTGTGCTGCAGCGGCTTGGCCCCGTATTGCTGCTTGCAGCTATATTTATTATTATTCTTCTTCTTCTTCTTCTTCCGCCAATGGAAGTCTATGGCAGCCCTATGAACAGTACATAGGAAAATGATGAAATTTGGTACACTTCTAGTGATGCTAATGAATAGTAATTGGACCAATTTTTGAGCCTCTAGGACCAACTCTATAGCGCCACCACCAGTTCAAAATTTCAACATTTAAATGGTTATAACTTTTGAACCCTTTGATCTAGAGATATGAAACGTAGTACATCTGATTCCTCCTATCATTGTGATCACAACTAATATCTTACATTAAGACTCCGCCCATTACAGTAGTGGCCATTTTGAAAAGTACAGTATTCTGTTTTTTGGCTACTCCTCCTTCAAATTTTGTTAAATTTTGTCCAAAATTTGTTCAAATGATCTTTGGACTGAGCCGCACAGAAATGACTGAACAGATTTTTTTTATTCATCTTTGTTCAAAAGTTATGTTGTCGCAAACTTAACGAGGTCGACCCAAAATTGGTTTAGAGTCTGTATCTCGGCCAAAGTTTGATCAATCGAAACGAAAATTGGTTTGCTTCATCGGAAGCTGGTCTGAGGGTCCATGCCAAAGTTGGGAATAGCGCCACCTACGGGTCATGAGATATGAAAAAATGCTATTTTGGTCAATAACTTTTGAACAGTTTGTCAGAAAATAATAAATGTGGTATCTATGGATTCCTTGGGTCATACCGAATCCGTGGATACCGATTTTACCAGGATGAGATTTACCACGTGTCCGCCATTTTGAATTTTGTCACAATTTGCAATAACTTTTAAACTATTTGACATATCTTCACAAAAATTGGTAGGGATGATCGACACCATGTCCTGAAGGTACCTGAGAAGTTTGAACACAGCGCCACCTAGTGTTCCAGAGGTATAAGGTATTTTGCAAAAATGCTTATAACTTTTGAAAACATTGTTCAAATTTTGATTGCTTTATGTCATTATGTTCCTTGGCTTATGACAATTCCGACGATATCTCATTTGTCATTTTGCAACAATGTGACTGTCCGCCATATTGGAGCAAATGAAAAACAGTTTTTTCGCTACTCCTCCTTCAAATTTTGCTAAATTTTGCCCAAAATTTGATCAGATGTTCTTTGGATCAAGCCGCACAGGAATGACTGAACAGATTTTTGATATTCGCTACCGTTCCTGAGATATTCATCTTGAAAGTTGACCTAGCCTGTGTTTGTTGACTTATGCTAGTTAGCTTAGCATAATAATTGGTTAGAATGCTAACCAGATACCATTCTTTCTAATGTGGCTTGTCAGCTATCAGGTTAACCATAAGCTACATTAGCATTAAGATAGCTTAGCATGCTAATCTCGTTTACTTGAGCTTGTGTGCTTATTCTTACACTGAAACCTCTCCTCTGCAGCTTTGTAACACATGTCCTCTGGGTGGCGCAATCTGTTCAACCATGCGTCATGAATCCCGAACCATTCTGGTCGTGGGTTCGAGACCAGTGTGGGGCGACTTTGAAATTGTGTATAAAATTGTCATTTGAATTCCTTTATTATCTGGATAAGAGCTGTACTAATGTTTCCTACACTGGGATTGGGAAATAAGTGTTTTTTTCTACATTCTGTGTTCGTTCTCATCAGAACTTCTGCTCATTTTGATTTCATCTGTACTTCTGAACCCATCTGTTCTTCATGTACATTCTATTTCTGCTGTTTTTGCTCTTCTGGCTCCGCATTGCGCAACAGCCCTACTGTGCTACAGTGGCTTGGCCCCGTATTGCTGCTTGCAGCTATATTTATTATTATTATTATTATTATTATTCCGTAAATGGAAGTCTATGGCAGCCCTATGAACCGTACATAGGAAAATGATGAAATTTGGTACACTTCTAGTGATGCTAATGAATAGTAATTGGACCAAATTTTGAGCCTCTAGGACCAACTCTATAGCGCCACCACCAGTTCAAATATTCAACATTGAAATGGTTATAACTTTTGAACCCTTTAATCTAGAGACATGAAACTTAGTACACCTGATTCCTCTCATCATGCTGATCACAACCAACACCTTACATTAAGACTCCGCCCATTACAGTAGTAGCCATTTTGAAAAGTACAGTATTCCGTTTTTTTGCTACTCCTCCTTCAAATTTTGTCCAATTTTGTCCAAACATGTGCTCAAATGATCTTCGGACTGAGCCGCATAGAAATGACTTAACAGATTTTTTTTATTCATCTTTGTTCAAAAGTTATTGTGTCGCAAACTTAACGAGGTCGACCCAAAATTGGCTAAGAGGCTGTATCTCGGCCAAACATTGATCAATCGAAACGAATATTTGGTACACTTCATCGGAAGTATGTTCTGAGGGTCCATGCCAAAGTTGGGAACAGCGCCACCTATGGGTCATGAGATATGGAAAATGGCTATTTTGGCCAATAACTTTTGAACAGTTTGTCAGAAAATCATAAATATGGTATCTATGGATTCCTTGGGTCATGCCGAATCCGTCGATACCAATTTTGCCAGGATGGGATGTACCACGTGTCCGCCATTTTGATTTATGTCATAAATTGCAATATCTTATAAACTATTTGACATATCGGCACAATAATTGGTAAGGATCATCATTAGCCTGGCCTGAAGGTACCTGAGAAGTTTGAACACAGCGCCACCTAGTGTTCCAGGGGTATAAGGTATTTTGCAAAAATGCTTATAACTTTTGAAAACATTGTTAAAATTTTGATTGCTTTATGTCATTATGTTCCTTGGCTTATCACAATTCCGACGATATCTCATTTGTCATTTTGCAACAATGTGACTGTCCGCCATATTGGAGCAAATGAAAAACAGTTTTTTCGCTACTCCTCCTTCAAATCTTGCTAAATTTTGCCCAAAATTTGATCAGATGTTCTTTGGATCAAGCCGCATAGGAATGACTGAACAGATTTTTGATATTCGCTACCGTTCCCGACATATTCATCTTCAAAGTTGACCTAGCCTGTGTTTGTTGCCTTATGCTAGTTAGCGTAGCATAATAATTGGTTAGAATGCTAACCAGATACCATTCTTTCTAATGTGGCTCTTCAGCTATCAGGATAACCATAAGCTACATTAGCATTAAGCTAGCTTAACATGCTAATCTCGTTTACTTGTATTTTGTCTGCTTATTCTTACACTGAAACCTCTCCTCTGCAGCTTTGTAAAACATGTCCTCTGGGTGGCGCAATCTGTTCAACCATGTGTCATGAATCCCGAACCATTGTGGTCGTGGGTTCGAGACCAGTGTGGGGCGACTTTGAAATTGTGTATAAATTGTCATTTGAACTCCTTTATTATCTGGATAAGAGCTGTACTAATGTTTCTTACACTGGGATCAGAAATACGTGTATTTATTTCTACATTCTGTATTCATTCTCAACAGAACTTATGTTCATTTTGATTTCATCCTCTCTGTACTTCTGAACCCATCTGTTCTTCATGTACATTCTATTTCTGCTGTTTTTGCTCTTCTGGCTCCGCATTGCGCAACAGCCCTACTGTGCTACAGCGGCTTGGCCCCGTATTGCTGCTTGCAGCTATATTTAGGGGCCAAGCCCCGAAGGGGCAAGGCACCTATTGTATCTGTTAGTTTTCTTATTATTAGGGGCCAAGCCCCGAAGGGGCTGAGGCACCTATTGTATCTGTTAGTTTTCTTATTATTATTCCGTAAATGGAAGTCTATGGCAGCCCTATGAACCGTACATAGGAAAATGATGAAATTTGGTACACTTCTAGTGATGCTAATGAATAGTAATTGGACCAATTTTTGAGCCTCTAGGACCAACTCTATAGCGCCACCAGCAGTTCAAAAATTCAACATTGAAATGGTTATAACTTTTGAACCCTTTGATCTAGAAAAATTAAACTTAGTACACCTGATTCATCTCATCATGCTGATCAGAACCAATATCTTACATTAAGACTCCGCCCATTACAGTAGTGGCCATTTTGAAAAGTACAGTATGCAGTTATTTCGCTACTCCTCCTTCAAAATTGGTCTAATTTTGTCCAAACATGTGCTCAAATGATCTTTGTACTGAGCCGCATAAAAGTACTGTCCCCGATTTTTTGCTATACTGGAAAAAAAAAAAGTTATGATGTCGCAAACTTAATGAGGTCGACCCAAAATTGGTTCAGAAGCTATAGCTTGGCCAAACTTTGATCAATCGAAACGAAAATTGGTACACTTCATCGGAAGCATGATCTGAGGTTCCATGCCAAAGTTGGGAACAGCGCCACCTATGGGTCATGAGATATGGAAAATGCATATTTTGGCCAATAACTTGTGAACGGATTGTCAGAAAATTGTAAACTTGGTGTCTATCGATTCCTGGCGTCATGACGAATCCGTGGATATTGATTTTGTCATGATGGGATGTACCACGTGTCCGCCATTTTGAATTTTGACATAATTTGCAATATCTTTTAAACTATTTGAAATGTCTTCATCAAATTTGGTATGGATCGTCATTAGCATGGCCCGAAGGTACATGAGAAGTTTGATCACAGCGCCACCTAGTGTTCCAGAGATATCATTGTTTTTTGAAAAAACGCTTATAACTTTTGCTAACATTGCTTGAAATTTGATTTCTTTATGTCAATGTATTCCTTGGCTTATGCCGATTTCAACGATATCTCATATGTTATTTTTCAACAATGTGACTGGACGCCATATTGGAGCGAATGTAAAACAGTTTTTTTGCTTCTCCTCCTTCAAAATTGGTCTAATTTTGTCCAAACTTGTGCTCAAATGATCTTTGGACCGAGCCGCATAAAAGTACTGTCCCCGATTTTTTTGCTATACTGGAAAAAAAAAAGTTATGATGTCGCAAACTTAATGAGGTCGACCCATAATTGGTTCAGAGGCTGTAACTTGTGAACACCATGTTGGATGACCATTAAAATTGTGTTGATTCTTGCATTGTTCTAATATTTTGCTCTGCATTGCGCTAAAGCGGCTTGTTTTGATTTCATCCATAAGTACTTCTGAACCTATCTCTTCTTCATGTACATTCTATTTCTGCTCTTTTTGCTCTTCCGGCTCCGCACTGCTGTTGATGCTTCAATGCTCAAACTGAACCCTCTCCTCTGCTGCTTTGAAATTCACGTCCTCTGAGTGGCGCAATCTGCTAAACCATGTATCTCGCATCCCGAACCATTCTGGTTGTGGTTTCGAGTCCCATGTGGGACGACTTTAAAGTTGTCATTTAAATTCCTTCCGGCTCTGCACTGCTGTTGGTGCTTAAATGCTCGCTGTGCTTCATTTACATTTATATTTAATTTCTGCTGTTTTTGTTCTTGCGGCTCTGCACTGCTGTTGGTGCTTAAATGCTTGCTGCGCTGCTGTGCTTGATGTACATTTACATGTATATTCAATTTCTGCTCTTTTTGTTCTTCTGGCTCCGCACTGCTGTTGGTGCGTAAATGCTTGCTGTGCTGCTGTAATTGATGTGCTTACAGAACTTGCTGTGCTTGATGTACATTCAATTTCTAATGTTTTGCTCTTCTGGCTCCGCATTGCGCTACAGCGGCTTTTGCTTGCTGTGCCTTGCAGGGCTTGGCCCCGTATTGCTGCTTGCAGCTATATTTATTATTATTATTATTCCGTAAATGGAAGTCTATGGCAGCCCTATGAACCGTACATAGGAAAATGATGAAATTTGGCACAGTTGTAGAGATGGCCATGAATAGTAATTGGACCAAATTTGGTGTCTCTAGGACCAACTCTATAGCGCCACCACCAGTTCAAAAATTCAACATTGGAATGGTTATAACTTTTGAACCCTTTGATCTATTCTATAGAAATGAAACTTAGTACACCTGATTCCACTCATCATGCTGATCACAACCAATATAGTCCATTAACCCTCTGGGGGTCTAAGGTGTTTTTGGGGTCCTTGAGATGTTCTGACATGCCCTTACATTTGTGCTTTTTTCAGTTGCTTATAAACATATTAATGGCAAAGGTGTAATTACACTCTATTTAGCACAAACAGGGCTACCATAATATGTGAGCAACATGTACATGTTTGTATTTTTGAGAAAATAATGTTTATGCATGGTTATTGAAAAAACTAAAAATGAAAATTTCTGAAATAAGGCCACAAAACACATACTAAATATGTGTCAATAAGACTTCTGAATAATGCATTTTGTCGCCTAGAGTTTTTTCTTCAAAATGATGTGAAAATCATCGTACCTAATCATTCACATAAAACAATACATTGATTTAAATTTTGAAAGACACTTTTTGTTTGGAAAGGCAATATGCGGGTGGGCGTGGTTCACACCTGAGGAGACAATGGGCCTGCATAATGAGGCTGCATACTTAATTAGCCTTTCATTCAGGTGTGTGACTGAGCCATGAGAAAGAATGCAAGGACAATATATATATATATATATATATATATATATATATATATATATGTGTGTGTGTGTGTGTGTGTGTGTGTGTGTGTGTGTGTGTGTGTGTGTGTGTGTGTGTGTGTGTGTGTGTGTGTGTGTGTGTGTGTGTATCTTCGATTCTCTGCTTATTTTTCATTTTTACCTTCTCACAAATCTGTATTTTATCTAGACGAGTTAATACTCTAACTAACAGCCGCGAGTGGAAATTATTATTATTATTATTGCTGTTTAATTGCACTTAAGTATTGGCTTTTAGCAGTTTCGATTTGGGACATTTTCGCTTTATTGCCTTAATTGCTCGGCGACACAGCAACTGGACAAATACGTATATAAATAGAGAGGAGTTTCATATCACAGTCGGGGACTAGCAGTCAGTTAGTGAACGCGGCGAGAGCGCGCAAGTGGTTTTTTCGAAATACACCAGTTCTGCTGTAATTCAGTATTGTATTTGACTCAAGGTAAGTGTATCTTCGATTCTCTGCTTATTTTTCATTTTTACCTTCTCACAAATTTGTATTTTATCTAGACGCGTTAATACTCTTACTAACAGCCACGAGTGGAAATGATTATTATTATTATTGCTGTTTAATTGCACTTAAGTATTGGCTTTTAGCAGTTTCGATTTGGGACATTTTCGCTTTATTGCCTTAATTGCTCGGCTATGGAAGAAAAATAATGTCAAATGTTTTTGAAATAAAAAGCCTGTTGAATTGCCCTACTTGAAAAAAATAGCCATTACATTAACCATGCTTGCATTTGAATGCATTGTATTTTTAGGGCTTGCTTTTTTATGGGCTGAAATTCAACATGGTTGAATATTTAAGCCATTTCAAACACATTTTCATTATTAAAAATTCAATAATCCATATTCACCTTTCATATTTCACTTCCAAAATATTCAAACTGTTTAAAAATACAACCTATAATATTCAACAGGCATTTTTCGGTCCATTTTTTTTCGCTTTGCAAATTCGCTTCCACAAATTCAGTGGTTCAAATTCGACAGTAAATTCAACATTGACGTCCAGGAACTGCAGGAAAAGCAGTAGATTGCCGAGCATACTCTCCATCTGCTGTTAGTCGATCTCACCAGCAGGGGGTGCAAGCGCGCGTGTTGTTGACGAAGACCAGCAACACTTAGAACAAGCCATTCATTCATAAAACTCATTTACAGCAATGTAAGTGTATTTGTGATTATTATGAAGGCGGTTTTATGTTAAATTCAATGTCTTCACGGTTACTTTTCCTGTGTAGCCTATATGCATCTTTCTCTACCGTGAACGAGATTATAATGTTATTCCCCGATGCGGATATACAGATCCAATGTTACATTTTTGAGGTTGACATATATTTCTCTTGGTTGTTTAGTTGCCTTAACTTTATATTGTGGCGATGTGCTGCATGCAGGCTATTAGGGTTTTCCCTCAATACTTCAGGATTCCCCTGCTGGACATTCAAAACTCTTAACGTAGCTAATATAACTAATACAATGATATTAAAAACCAAACGCAAGTCCAGCTCCAGATGGACTCCGAATAACGCGCAAAGTTTAATGCTGAGCGTTTCCCAGTGATAGACTGGCATAAAGTTGGCTTGACGTTGGACATTCGCACATTTAGGGACCGTCTCTAAAGTGTATACGACTTTGGTATACACGTTTCTAACTTCGATAGCATTTGAATAGAACGACTTACAGTCATAAAACCAACTGTAAAGTGTTTATTTAGTGTCAGGTATACTGCGCACCCTTTGGATTTTTGATTCAAATAAATTCAAGTTTGCTATTTAAGTTAGAAACGTGTATAATGTTGCATGCAACTTTGGAGACGGTCCCTAAATGTGCGAATGTCCAATGTCAAGCCAATTTTACATTTATTAGGCTACATTTAGTCATTTAGCAGACGCTTTTATCCAAAGCGATTTACAGTTCAACTAACAATAGGACAACAATATGCAAGTGCTATGACTCTTCCCAGTTTAAAGTTTAAACTAATGCAATACACGTAGGCATAGCTTACTATACTATATACTATACTTTAGAGAGAGAGAGAGAGAGAGAGAGAGAGAGAGAGAGAAAAGAGAAAATAAAGTGTTAGTATTAATTGATCAAGTGTTGATTTTGTGCCAGTATATCACGAAACGCTCTGCATGAACCTTTGCGCGTTAAGTTCATATTCTTAGTCCATCTGCTTGCCTGTAGCCTATAGCCTACATCTCCAATAAGGTGCGAGTTTGGTCTTTTATATCACTGTATTAGTCCATAAAGCTATGTTAAGCGTTTTGTCCCGACGGAAGGGGAATCCTTGAGTATGAGGTATTGAGGGAAACCGATTATAATCCCGTTCATGGTAGAGAAAGCTGATGACATGTAGGCTACACAGGGAAAGTAACAATGAAGTTATTGAATGAAACATAAACACACCTTTTGTGTCTTTATCATCTTTTCCGCATACTGACACAGATAATCATTTTCATTTTATGAATGAATGGCTTGTTCTAACTGTTGCTGGTCTTCGTCAACAACACACGCTTTTGCACTTCCTGCTGGTGAGGTCGACTAACAGCAGATGGACATTATGCTCGGCAATCTACGGCTTTTCCTGCAGTTCCTGGATGTCAATGTTGAATTTACTGTCGAATTTGAACCACTGAATTTGTGGAAGCGAATTTGCACAGCGAAATAAAATGGACCGAAAAATGCCTGTTGAATATTATAGGTTGTATTTTTAAACAGTTTGAATAATTTGGAAGTGAAATGTGAAAGGTGAATATGGATTATTGAATTTTTAATAATGAAAATGTGTTTGAAATGTTTTTAATTGAAATATTCACAGCTTAAATATTCAACCATGTTGAATTTCAGCCCATAAAAAAGCAAGCCCTAAAAATACAATGCATTAAAATGCAAGCATGGTTAATGTCATGCCTATTTTTTTCAAGTAGGGCAATTCAACAGGCTTTTTATTTAAAAAACATTTGACATTATTTTTCTTCCATACTCGGCGACACAGCAACTGGACAAATATATAAATAGAGAGGAGTTTCAGATCACAGTCGGGGACTAGCAGTCAGTTAGTGAACGCAGCGAGAGCGCAAGTGGTTTTTTCGAAATACACCAGTTCTGCTGTAATTCAGTATTGTATTTGACTCAAGGTAAGTGTATCTTCGATTCTCTGCTTATTTTTCATTTTTACCTTCTCACAAATCTGTATTTTATCTAGACGCGTTAATACTCTAACTAACAGCCGTGAGTGGAAAATATTTTTATTATTATTGCTGTTTAATTGCACTTAAGTATTGGCTTTCAAGCAGTTTCGATTTGGGACATTTTCGCTTTATTGCCTTAATTGCTCGGCGACACAGCTGTCCTCACTCAGGCAGTGACAGACCTCCGTGAAGTTGGCACCCCATAAAACGAAATAATTTCCAAAACTATACCATTCGTTTGTGCTGATTTGTGCCGCAAAAACGAAAGTTTGTGCTGGTTTGGTGTTTGAGATATTGAACATAATTTTTTGGGTTGTGTGACGTCACTCTCCACCCCATGTCCTTCAAATCGCTCCAAACCGGTGTCATTCGTTTGTGCTCGGTTTGTGCTGGTTTGTGCCGTTAAAACAAACACTGTATCTGTTTTCCTTTCGCAGATATAACAAATTTAATTCAGGACCTGTGACGTCACTCTCCACCCCACCTCATCTAAATCGCACCAAACCGGTGTCGTTCGTTTGTGCTCGATTTGTGCTGGTTTGTGCCGTTAAAACAAACACTGTATCTGTTTTCCTTTCGCAGATATAACTAATTTAATTCGGGGCAGTGACGTCACTCTCCACCCCACCTCCTCTAAATCGCACCAAACCGGTGTCGTTTGTTTGTGCTCGATTTGTGCCGGTTTGTGCCGTTGAAAGAAACATTGCAACTACGATCCCCTCTTAAACATTAAAAAATAAACTTTTTAAGTACAATTACATAACTGTCCACCCCATATGGTCCAAATCGTTGCAAAACTGTGCCGCTCGTTTGTGCTCGATTTGTGCCGGTTTGTGCCGTTACGATGAACATTGTATCTTTTCCCCCTCCTTAGAAATAACACATTGGATTCGTGACAGTGACGTCACTCTCCACCCCATACCGTCCAAATCGCCCCAAACCGGTGCTTTTTGTTTGTGCTCGATTTGTGCTGGTTTGTGCCGTAGAAAGAACCATCATAAATGATTCCATTCTTTAGACATCACAAAATCTTTGGAGGAGTAGTGACGTCAAGCAAGCAAGCCGCGCTCTCCATCCATCTCGTCTACAAACCTGCCTGGTTCGTTTGTGCTCGCACAGGGCCGCAGCTGTCAGTGTTCTTTTCTTTAGATATGGAAATGTTTTATTTTAGATTTGTGCTATTGACATTTGGTCTTTATATAATCACCAATGCACTGATATGTAATGTAGGCCTACTGTCACTACTCTGGCTGTAAGCTACGTGTGACTGATGCTTAATTTTGTATTAAAATAAAATAAAATAACCAATAAAAAAAAATTTATTTAAAAAAAATTGTGGAGTGTCTTTTTCTGAATACTTTTAGCAGCTTACAGTGCCGGTTTGTGCTGTAAAAGTTTCGTTTGTGCTGCTTCGGTTTTTTAGATATTAAAATAATATTTTTTTGGTCATTCTGAGGTCACTCAGCCCACCCACATGCTCCAAATTCACCCAAAATAGGCTTGTTCGTTTGTGCTGGTTTGTGCCGGTACAATTTTCGTTTGTGCTGCATCGGACTTTAACATATCAGACACTGAATGAAAGCGAATTATAGATGGTGACTTCACCAGCCCCCCACCTGCTCCAAATTCACCCCAAACATGCTCAATCGTTTGTCTTCGTGTGTGCTGCAAAAAGTATATAGCCTATATATATTTTTTTTTTTTAACAGTAGCTAGTTGAAGTAACAAGGTAAGACCGAAACGGCAAACCAAATCACAGTATTCATAACTGTTATTTATCCTGTGCGTTTTCAACTTTTAACGGAGTAGGCTACTGCGGATCACAGGATGTGTGCAATAACACAAACTCCAAGGTAGGCTAAGTGTTTTACTTATATTGTTTTGTTAATAACATGAACGTTGTCATAAATACACGCACCATAATCTGAATTTTTAGCATCATTACTCCAGTCTTCAGTGTTATGAATTTGATTCTAACAGCTCTAATGTGCTGCTTAATATTGTTCTTTTTTTTCTGGAAACCATGATATACAACCATTCAAAGGTTTTGGTTGAATAGTATATAAAAAAAATTATAATTTTATTTAGCAAGGACGCATTAAATTAATCAAAAGTGAAAAAAAAAAAATCACGGTTTCCACAAAAAATATTAAACATAAAAAAAACCCACGCAATGTGTATTAAACATTGATAAAAAATAAGAGCCTTTCTTAACTGAGCAGTGAGCACCAATAATAATTGAGCACAAAATCAACATCTTATGATTTCTAAAGAATAATGTGACATTGAAAACTGGAGTAACTGGAGGACATTACAGGAATAAATTACATTTTAATCACATTAAAACAAAAAATATCTAGGCTATTTATAGGCTAATCATTTTTCACAATATCAGCAGTGTTGTGCAAGTTACTTCCAAACTGTAATACATTATAGATTGCTTTGTTATAGGGCTGTAACGATTCCTCGATTAAAGTCGAGTACTCGATTTAAAAAAATCCTCGATTGCAATTTACCCGTGTCGAGTAACCGGCAAAATACCGGAAGTAGTGTTGTCAAAAGACCCGGTACTTCGGTACCAAGTCGGTACTCATTTTTTTTTAAACGTCACGGTACCAGGTTTTCTCAAACCCGGTACTTGATGCGCGTGCATGCCCGAAGCGCGTGCAGTTGCGTCCTCTTCATAAAAGCGCTGATGGCGATCGGCGGTGCTGCTGCTGATGTGGTGCTGATGTTTTTTTTGCGCGTGCAGATACGTTATTTCAAATGGCGCGCGGCAAGCGCGCTCATAATAGAAGCGGCGCGCTCGCTTTTCCATGTGCGTTCACGGATGTATAGCAACGACAGACGCCACGGGAGTACAAACGCTTGTGCGAACTGCGCTCTCCATGACGACGAGGAAGTGTGACATAGGCCTATTAATTGATTTCTAGCCCTTGCATTAGCTTTACTACTAGATATATTTATGGAGATGAGAAATAAAAAGCCGTCATTAATATCAGTCCGTCAGAAAAGCAGTTATAGTCTTATTCTTGGCTGGATAACTCTTAGCAGGTTTAAAAAGCCCTTTTAAAGTTAAATATGAATACAGTTTTGGATTAAATAAAAGTATAGTCAAGTCAAATAAAATATATTTTATCTCCTGTATAGTTTGGTAATGCTACAATAAGATACCATTCATTAACATCACTTAATGCGTTATCTAACATAACACATTGAGTGAACAATATATTTTTACAACATTAATTAATGTTTGTGAATGTTATTTAATACAAAACACTTGATTGGTCATGTTTGTTCACTTCATTCATTGTGCATTAAATAATGTTAACAGAAATAATGTTAACTTTTGATTTTAAAAATGTATTTTTAAATTAACCCCTAAAGGAGAATAATTGCGACAGTATATAACTATTGTAATTAACTATTTGTTAGGTCATTTTATCTAATGTTATCTAACAAATGGAATCTTATTGTATAGTGTTTTTAATACTACAGTTTCCATCTTTGTGATATACACTTTAATATAATTATGTAAATTTAATCTAAATTAAGCTTTGGTACCGAAATTGGTACCGAGAACCGTGGATTTTCACTGGTATCGGTACCGAATACTGAAATTTTGGTACCGTGACAACACTAACCGGAAGTGGCGCATTCCACAGACGAGAGTCCATGAACCGCATTACACAGTTTTCTAAGGCTACGCGATATATTTAACTGTTTACAATCATGATATTGTGAAATCACAAAGGCTAAGATTAAGTTAAATAAATATATGCGCTGTTTTTTTTCTCCCACAGAGAAGCATGACGGTTGAATTATTTACATGCGTGCAGATTGTGTTAAAAGTAGGCCTACCTCAGCTCCGTTCACAGTAAACGCTGCTCCACACGTATACTCAGTCTCTGCATGTGCTGTTTGTTTAAGTTTCCAATAATGTGCATTTGGGAACGCAAAACCCCGGACGCGTGTTTCATAGTAACTTACTGTCATCATTTATATGCGTGGAGCGTCTCGGGTTTCTCAAACTCCATCTTTGCATGCTGTGAGTTTGTGTGGCTTATAACGTTCATCTGCACGCAGTCTGCGCCGTTTCACAAGATTCGTAATGCAGCTCATTTATAAATCTTCGCCAACACAGGAGAATACATAAGTATGTTTCTGAATATATTCAGAAATATATTCGCAATCGCATATATTCTCATGTGCGAATTGTTGTTCATCGCGATTTCAAAATAGAAGTTTAACCCTTGCACTGCTTGCATGTTTTGACGTGCACATGTTCTTTTCAAGAAATTACGGCAGCTGTTGCATTTCTATCGTACAGAAGTGACCAAATATGAAAGATTAAGTTGACATTTGAATTAAATGTTATGTTTATTAGTTATCATATATTTTACATGGTGTATTTTAACAGCGTTGTTCAATAAAACCCATATGATTACTTTGATACTTTATTTGAACCAATAACTATTGCTTGTTATTGTTATTTGGGTAACACTACAATAAGGCTCATTAGTTAACATTAATGTATTAATCAACATGAACTAACAATGAACAATAGCTACATCTGTAACTAACATTTGTTCATAAAAAATAAAGCTGTTCATTGTTTGTTCATGTTAGTTCATTACATTAATGTTAACAAATACAACCATTAATTTTAATTATGTATTAGCAAATGTTGAAATTAACATGAACTAAGATTAATAAATGCTGTAGAAATAAATATTGTTCATTCTGAGTAACTAACGAACCATATTGTAAAGTGTTACCATTTGTCTTTAAGTAATTTTAAAGGCTGTTGTTCACTTGGATCTATTTTTATTACCACAATTTTTTATCCGATTACTCGATTAATCGATGGAATAATCCGTAGAATACTCGATTACTAAAATAATCGATAGCTACAGCCCTACTTTGTTACTTTTATTTAAAAGTAATTATTTACCTTACAATATTAGGCTGTCTCAGAATTGTAATGCATTAGCTACTCCTGTATTACTTTTGAGTTACTTTCACCAAAATAACTACAGAAGTAGAACTTAACATTCTAAAATGACTAGGGCTGTAACGATATGCAATATGAAGCCGAAATCCCGACATTCAGATGCACGAACCTGTGTCGCGGTGTGAGAAGGCAGAATCCCGACATTCAGATGCACGAACCTGTGTCGCGGTGTGAGAAGGCAGAATCGCGACACACCCTTTCCAACTCCCAGAGTTATCCTTCCCGTCCAGATCCAATGCTACCACATCTTCAAATTACTATTATTTGAAGTTAACATTATAAAATACATAGACTTGCACTACAAAAATAGTTGAGGATAAATTCTTTAAAATTGGTCAATTCCAGCGTTATGGACGCGACATTTGCAAGTCAAAACTTGAAATATAAATTATCAGAAAATGTACTTAATACCAATATATTGAAACGTCTGTTTATATATCCATAGGCTTCTCCCTTAATAAAGGAGTCCAGACATTAGAAAAATATCAGTCTACTCATGCGTTTTATATTTAATATGAGGGAAATAGCCTAGACATGCATGTGCGTTACATTTTTTTTAGTAGGCTAATTCTATGAATTACACTGCAAACGAAAAGTAATATTACCACCGGATGAAGAAACATTGGCTCTCCGCAGAACATAAATTATTCGTTTTATTTTATTTTCGTGTTTGCATTTATGAGGAAAAAACAATGTTACGGACAGCACAGTTCTCCGTTACGGACATGACCGCTCTGAAAGCGGCACTATAAGACTGCTTTAAAACTTCCACAGAGACCTCAAACAGAAAGCACAAAGCCTTTCTTTAAGGTGAAATTCGTTTTGTATTAATTGTATCTTAATTTTAAGCAACGTTTAATCAACCAATTGCCAGGATTTAATAGGCAAAATAAGAAGTAAATAGGCCTATATCAGACAATAGATAATCAGGACATAGAGGCGCTTGGCGCCTGATCTGCAGCTGGTCTCATAAATGGGGGAAAAGATACAATGTTCATCGTAACGGCACAAACCGGCACAAATCGAGCACAAACGAGCGGCACAGTTTTGCAACGATTTGGACCATATGGGGTGGACAGTTATGTAATTGTACTTAAAAAGTTTATATGGGATCGTAGTTGCAATGTTTCTTTCAACGGCACAAACCGGCACAAATCGAGCACAAACAAACGACACCGGTTTGGTGCGATTTAGAGGAGGTGGGGTGGAGAGTGACGTCACTGCCCCGAATTAAATTAGTTATATCTGCGAAAGGAAAACAGATACAGTGTTTGTTTTAACGGCACAAACCAGCACAAATCGAGCACAAACGAACGACACCGGTTTGGTGCGATTTAGATGAGGTGGGGTGGAGAGTGACGTCACAGGTCCCGAATTAAATTTGTTATATCTGCGAAAGGAAAACAGATACAGTGTTTGTTTTAACGGCACAAACCAGCACAAACCGAGCACAAACGAATGACACCGGTTTGGAGCGATTTGAAGGACATGGGGTGGAGAGTGACGTCACACAACCCAAAAAATAATGTTCAATATCTCAAACACCAAACCAGCACAAACGTTCGTTTTTGCGGCACAAATCAGCACAAACGCAGCACAAACGAATGGCATAGTTTTGGAAATTATTTCGTTTTATGGGGTGCCAACTTCACGGAGGTCAGTGACAGCACTATATCTCTGTAGTCTGCGCGCTGTCGCTCCACCGAGCGAGGACACCAGGAAGGCACTTAAGTATCTTCTTCTCCCTTTCCTCTCCCACTTTTATCCTTTTCCTCCTTACTCAACATGTGCTTTCAATACATCAATACTGTTATCTCTCGGCAACGCCCTTTCATCATTCACAAAAGGCAGCGCAATACTGCTAATCTGCGTCCCATTCTCTCATCCAGTCTGGGAGGGGTGGGGGTACAGGGTTTCTCATTTCTAACAATTGGAAATACTCAGCGCTCTCTTCTCTATGCAACAACAACTCATTTGAATATCATGATATTACACTTACAACTCCCATTAAGATCCATATTGTAGTCATTTGTCGCCCCCCAGGTCAGCTGGGTAACTTCGTAGAGGAGCTGGATGTGCTGCTGTCCTCTTTTCCTGAGGACGGCACCCCACTTGTAGTCTTTGGTGACTTCAACATTCATCTTGAAAAGCCACATGCAACTAGAGATGCACCGATTGATCGGCTGGTGACCGGAATTGGCCGATTTTCACGTGATCGGCCGTGACCGGCGACCGGCCGGTCAGTCTGACAAATGCCGATTTTATGCCGGTCAAATGCACTCGGGCGCCGCATGATTAACATCGCGCAACATCAGCATCACACGTGCACACGGAACTCACATGTAGGAAACCTCATGAATTACGTCCGTTCAGACCGCAAACGCGTATTTTTTTTCGCCGTGCATGTTAATCAATGAGTGCATTCACAACGGGAGCGGGAGCAGCGCGTGAGCGTCAAGCAGGAGCGTCGCGAGCAGTGAAGCGCGTGTTTCGGCGCCGAGTCTATTTGCTGCACTGCTCACGCTCAATTAAAGGGAAAGCACACTTTTGATGGACAAAATAGCCTTAATAGGGTTTCACAAAAAAAGTGCCCAAAATGCACAGAATTTGCGTGTTTTAACCCTCTGAGGTCTGAGGGGTTTTTGGGGTCCTTGAGATGTTCTGACATGCCCTGACATTTGTGCTTTTTTCAGTTGCTTATAAACATATTAATGGCAAAAAAAAATTACACACTATTTAGCACAAACAGGGCTACCATAATATGTGAGCAACAAGAATGTACATGTCTGCATTTTTGAGAGAATAATGTTTATGCGTGGTTATTGAAAAAACTAAAAACTAAAGTTTCTGAAATAAGGCCATAAAACACATACTAAATATGTGCCAATAAGACTTTTGTCTAATAGATGTCATTGCCTAGTGTTTTTTCTTCAAAATGATGTGAAAATCATCCTGCCCTTATCATTCACATAACACAATACATTGATTTGAATTTTGCAAAGCACTTTCTGTTTGGAAAGGCAATATGCGGAGTGGGCGTCAACGATCATGCATATTTAGTGGTTCACACCTTAGGAGACAATGGGGCCTGCATACTTAATGACCCTTTCATTCAGGTGAGTCACTGAGCCACAAGAATTATGGAGCTTATAATATGACAAAATGATTTGAATTTGAATTGTGTAAATTTGAATTATTTGCAAGTGTAATCTAACTAAATTGAATTTTAGGTGGTAGTTTAAATAGTTCTGAATTTGATTTGTTTTAAACGAATATTGAACGTTTGAAATTTAACAAATTGAAATGTTTTTATGGCTGAATTTTATAGACATGTATTTTCAAACAGCTAGTTTTTTTGTTCTGAATTCGTATAGTGCAAATATTCAGTTTAAAAAAATACAGATTCAAGTTTTCAAGATGAAGAAATTCGGAACTTCAAATTCAGTTTTCTAAAATTCAAGTTCAAAAATTCAAGTTCAAAAATTCAGATCTTACAGAAAGTAGGTCACAGGTCATCCACAGGGAAGAGTAAAGGATCTCAGATAAGTCGAACAGAGCATTTTGGCTGCACTGCAGTAGTTTTCTGCCGCAAACGCGGTGGTGGTTCAAGAGAATCCGTGTATCTTTCGTTCAGTCGTTTTTTTATTTAATATTAAGAGTAGAAAAATGAGAAAACAGCTTGAGTATTAGATTTCTTCTAATATTCTAGTAATAATAGTCCGCTGCAGCAGTTGCACGGAGCTTACAAAACGCGTGTATTGCAACTATAGGCTACATTTAATTTTCTCATCAAACAACTAGACTAGCGAATGGCTCGGCACAACAGAAGACCCTAGAAAGGGCTTTCTCTCTGTGTAGACCAGCAGTTGGTCTGAATTTGCCTATTTTCTCGACTGTATAGGCTAAGTCACGTTTTATCATGAAATACGCTCTGATTTATTCCAAAGTGACTCAGGCATATATAATGCATTTAATGTTAAATAATCTAAATGTTGACTTTCAAAAGTAGGCGCGCCAAGAAGGCTAGTCTCTGTATTTTGGTTCATTTTTGGTGAGCGCCAGAAAGATCTAAAGAGACCGAGACGCGCTAAAGCAGCGCATCATGTTGTTTTATTTATTTTTCAATGGCATGATATTTTGTAGTCATTTTGAATGTACACAAATAAAAATATACATTTTACTGTTTCGGATGATGTCATATTATCTGTATGACTAAATAACAAAGTATTAAGTTATTTCCCAGCAGTGGAACAAATCCAAGTGATGGCGCTCGCGCATCGCGCTCTCACACAACATAGTATCAGTTCTGGCGTTGCTTCATATCGCAGACTGTTCATTATCAAAATGAAACACAGTCAACCAAACATATAAAAAGTTATTCTGCATAATTTAATTGGTCTGTTGTACAATATAAAGGGCAAGCTGTGCCACACACAGTCCCACTCCAAACATTTCCCTTGCTGTGAAGACGCTGATTTAGCCTATAGGCCTACGTGTATTTTGGGACTCGACTGAAGTATGAAGCCTTCTTTATATTAATAGTTAGCATCCACATGTTACATTGCAATGAAAACTTTTGACTGAATGAGAGATGCGCGACCGTTTCGATTTAAATAAATTTGTTTAGGCTTGGCGTTTATAAAGGGCACAATATAGGCTATTTTTATAGTCTGTAGCCTATATATTATTTTATTATAGCCTAGCCTACATACTTATTTTTCATTCTTGTTGTTTTTTGCATTCATTTGTCATAAGGGAAAGTAAAATAGGCAACACATAGCCTACATGTTAATAGTGTTTATCATGTAAATGCTGTATTTTATTTACAGGTCTTTTACACTATTGCTGAATAGGCTAATATAAAAAAAAATACAAATAATTATGACGCCTTTCTCTCTCAACATGATCCAGTGTGACTTGCACTCATGTGCATGCGACTTATTTTCTGGCAAATACGGTCAGTTAAAAAATGTTGCTGTATTGTTACAAAATGCATAGAGTGGAGACCATTTGGGCAAAAAAACTAATAAACAAAAAAAAAACATATTGTGTTCATTACCCCCACCCACATTTGGGCTTAATCACTGTTATTATTAGGAAATGTATTTAGGTGTAGACAAAATCAGTTATGTTTATTTATAAATATGAACGTACCTCGCATTTCCCGGACACTAGCCGTAAGTCTACTTCTTTGGCCTATTTTTTTTAGCTGGCCAGTTCTCAAAATCTGTGTGGAAAAGCTGCGGAGCGAGGAGAGAACGCACAATGGCTTTGCTTTGGAAGTTTTTTTTTGGAAGTTTTTTTTTTGAAAGTTTAGTTGCCAGAGAAAATAACACACCGTTTTGTTTAACATCAATTGATACTCAATATTAATTAAATAAATAAATATAATGTCAGAGAATGCACAAAGCGCATCCTTTTGAGATGTAAATTATAATACATTTTAATAAAACACACAAGGCCTACATCATAAAACTCAGAAGATTATGTATTTTAATATATTATATTATAATACAAATAAAAAGGCGTCATACTTCAGTCGAGTCCCAAAATACACGTATAGGCTAAATCAGCGTCTTCACAGCAAGGGAAATGTTTGGAATAACAAGTAGGACTGTGTGCGGCACATCTTGCCCTTCATATTGTACAACAGACCAATTAAATTATGCAGAATAACTTTTTATATGTTTGGTTGACTGTGTTTCATTTTGATAATGAACAGTCTGCGATATGAAGCAACGCCAGAACTGATACTATGCTGTGTGAGAGCGCGATGCGCGAGCGCCATCACTTGGATTTGTTCCACTGCTGGGAAATAACTTAATACTCTGTTATTTATAGTCATACAGATAATATGACATCATCCGAAACAGTAAAATGTATATTTTTATTTGTGTACATTCAAAATGACTACAAAATATCATGCCATTGAAAAATAAATAAAACAACATGATGCGCTGCTTTAGCGCGTCTCGGTCTCTTTAGATCTTTCTGGCGCTCACCAAAAATGAACCAAAATACAGACTAGCCTTCTTGGCGCGCCTACTTTTGAAAGTCAACATTTAGATTATTTAACATTAAATGCATTATATATGCCTGAGTCACTTTGGAATAAATCAGAGCGTATTTCATGATAAAACGTGACTTAGCCTATACAGTCGAGAAAATAGGCAAATTCAGACCAACTGCTGGTCTACACAGAGAGAAAGCCCTTTCTAGGGTCTTCTGTTGTGCCGAGCCATTCGCTAGTCTAGTTGTTTGATGAGAAAATTAAATGTAGCCTATAGTTGCAATACACGCGTTTTGTAAGCTCCGTGCAACTGCTGCAGCGGACTATTATTACTAGAATATTAGAAGAAATCTAATACTCAAGCTGTTTTCTCATTTTTCTACTCTTAATATTAAATAAAAAAACGACTGAACGAAAGATACACGGATTCTCTTGAACCACCACCGCGTTTGCGGCAGAAAACTACTGCAGTGCAGCCAAAATGCTCTGTTCGACTTATCTGAGATCCTTTACTCTTCCCTGTGGATGACCTGTGACCTACTTTCTGTAAGATCTGAATTTTTGAACTTGAATTTTTGAACTTGAATTTTAGAAAACTGAATTTGAAGTTCCGAATTTCTTCATCTTGAAAACTTGAATCTGTATTTTTTTAAACTGAATATTTGCACTATACGAATTCAGAACAAAAAAACTAGCTGTTTGAAAATACATGTCTATAAAATTCAGCCATAAAAACATTTCAATTTGTTAAATTTCAAACGTTCAATATTCGTTTAAAACAAATCAAATTCAGAACTATTTAAACTACCACCTAAAATTCAATTTAGTTAGATTACACTTGCAAATAATTCAAATTTACACAATTCAAATTCAAATCATTTTGTCATATTATAAGCTCCATACAAGAATGCAAGAGCAACAGTTGGAAGCATCTCAATTATTATTTTTTTTCCACATAGTGTGCTTGCAATTTGGCCTATAATATCCAAGGAAAACATGTCTAGTAATTGTGCAGTTAATTCTCATACTGTATTTTCAGTTTTGGAATATTTATCCTCTCCCCAAATTTGTCACTAATAAAACACAATAAAAATTATTTAAAGAAAAGGCTTATTACCTTATTACCTTTTAATAGTTTGTTTACATCTACCTTGTAAATATATTTTTTTATTAAAAAGGTTACAATTACAACAACAATTCAAGTGTAATCTTTCTTTGTAAAAACTAAAGTATACATTTTATCATACATATTTCAAAGTTAAGGATTTGATTGATTATTTGATTACTTTATTTTTGACAAAACATACTATATTTAACATGAGCAAATATTGGCAAACAAATATTGGCTTATTTGAGTTGGCAGATATTTTACAGTAAAAATGTATAATCTATCCAAAACTAATCAACGAAATGTTGTCTTTCATATGTCTGTAACATAGGTCTTTCGTTTTTATTATAAGAAATATAAATGTTAATTTGCAGTTTAATACGTTGCTTATACAAATACATTTTATTTCAACATTTCAGTAGATTTTTACTCAGTATAGCAATACAGTTTGCTAAAACCGAAACATTCATTCACAAACAGAAACGCCTGACTGTAACGTTGTTTTTATGAAATATTAGGGCATATAAATGTTAATTTTCAGTTTACTCATCTCAGTATAGCAATACAGTTTGCTAAAACATCATCATTCATTCACACAGAGACGCAATTTAAATTTAAACTGTCTTTTTGCGAGCTGTGATAAACAGCGCGCATCTCTGCGGCTGCCGTTCATTCATTCACAGAAACGCGATTAACTTGAGAAGGAAAAAAAACTTACTACATATTCGGATCCTCTCTCCTGCAATACCCGCACTCTGAGGTAGATTTTCCATTATTATTATTCCTCACAGCGCTGCCAGATGGTGTAAACACGTAGGCTACAATGATATGATTAAACTTGTGTTTCCTCGAGCTGATATGGGGGCGTTCACAGGTTTGCCTCAGTAATTTGCGTTTGAATAGCGCGCGCTCTCCGTGGGCGGAGTCACATTACCTTTGAATGAGCTCTAATGAGCTCGACTGGAATCGCTCTCTTTTAACACAGATTTCACAAGATGAGAATATTTTTTTTTATATAAATTACCTCATTTTAAAGAAGTGAATTCAAGCTTCATGCCTGTGTGACTGTATGCCTGTTTGACTCAGTATTCGTTGAGTTATTGTTCATTTTCGGACGCGTTTCAGAATGGTCTTCACTGACAGAGAGAAGGCAGAACTCGCATCACGTTTATTTTTCTTTATTTGGCAAAAAGCACAACACTTTGTTTTTATTGTGAGTATACACAAAAATAATACACATTTAACAGAATCGATTGATGTATGAAAATTGCTTGTAATATCAAAGTCAACAGAGCAAAATTAATTTCTTTTGAACTGAACTGAAAAAAATCCAGCAAAACGCGTGGGCGCGTTTGTCGACCTCAGAGGGTTAACAAGAACTGGAGTAGGCTATGTCATAAAAGGAAACGAAGACTAATATTTATATAAAATGTACCCATTTAAACTTGTTTTATTATTCAGTTTGTACAAGTGATTGCAATAGGCCTGTGTGTGTGTGCTTTGAGAAATATCTTTATACTGCAAGGCTATATTTATTTTTTATTTTTTTATAGGCCTATATTATTTTATTGCCATTCCCTGTTTTCATAAAGATGTTTAGTTTGCTAAATACATATATAAAAAAAACTATTGGATATTGAATGTGAAAAGGAAATGGTTCTTCCATAACACTGCACTTGTGTGTGAATTACCCACACCTGGAGTAATTTCTATAGTTCTATTTTATAGCGTTTATCTGTTCAAAAAAATATGTACTATGCAAATTGTAAAATGTTCTATTACAGAGAAGATATAAAATAAATATTTGTGTGTGCTGTAAAGTGGTTAGAAAAAATTAAATCGGAATCGGCTAAAATCGGTATCGGCAGGTCAAACTTAATGAAAAATCGGAAATGGCCCAGAAAATTGTAATCGGTGCATCTCTACATGCAACAGACTTCATCTCTCTCCTAGCCTCTTTCGATCTCAAACGGCTCATCACCACAGGTACTCACAAATCAGGCAACCAACTGGACCTGGTTTACACACGTAACTGTATCACAGACAACATTTTGGTGACACCTCTCCATGTTTCAGATCATTTCCTCATAACTTTCAGTCTACAACTCTCTACCCCTGCACCACCAATCCTCCCACCAGTCACTTTCAGACGAAACCTGCGCTCACTTTCTCCCGCCAATCTTTCCTCTGCCGTGTCATCTTCTCTTCCCTCACAATTCTCATCTCTGGATGTGAATACCGCAACGGATACCTTATTCTCCACTCTAACCTCTTCTCTAGACAAAATCTGCCCTCTCTCCTCCAGGCCTGCACGCGCTACTCCCTCTAACCCCTGGTTATCTGAGGTTCTTCGTGAACATCGGACCGAACTCAGGGCAGCAGAGAGGAAATGGCGCAAATCAAAAGACACATCTGACCTGAGTATGTATCAATCTCTCCTCTCTTCATTTTCTGTTGATGTTCATGCTGCAAAATCTTCCCACTTCCACAACAAGATCAAAAGCGCCTCTAACTCACGATCACTCTTCAAGACATTCAACTCTCTCCTCTGTCCACCTCCACCACCACCAACCTCCTCTTTAACTGCTGACGATTTTGCTAACTTCTTCACCAACAAAACAACAACTATCAGCAGTCAGTTCTCAGCTCCACACACACAGGAATAACCAATAACCTTCTCTCCTCCTTCTCTCCGCTAACCAAGGAAGAAGTATCTAAACTTATTATGTCCAGTCATCCTACCACCTGCCCTCTAGACCCTATCCCCTCACACCTTTTACAAGCCATCTCTCCCACACTTCTACCAGCACTCACACTAGAGCTGCACGATTCTGGCTAAAATGAGAATCGCGATTTTTTTGCTTGGAATCAAGATCACGATTCTCTCACGATTCTGAAAAGCTTTATTATTTTAAAGATCTACAAATCCTGAACATTAGGTTACCAAACAAGATAGATAAAAAAACGCTTGCTTCAGTCAAATTTAAATAAATGCAGTAAACAAAAAGAATGTAATATTTAAATAAATAAAAAATGACAATTAAACATTGACATCATTCAAAGGTATTACGCCAGGCTAGACCTATTAAAGATTCTTAGCAAGAAACACTATCAACATTTTTGGGTATGGCGTTGCGTTGAATAGCGTTGCTTTTATAGACGTTTGTTTCGTCTGGCCGCTGGTACTTTGTGATTGAGCAGTTTTGTTTTTAACCATCTCATACTGTAGTTTAATTGAGATAAGTTTATAATAACTTTGCTTTTCATTTATTACTTAAAGCTCAGTTGAAGTTTTTCGATAGCTACTACATAAAAAAACTACTAGCCTAACTGATAAAGTTCACACATTATTTAAAACAAGTGAACAGTCAGTAATAAAATAAGAACAAATACAAAAATTACATAACATGAATACTAAATAACAAAGTTTACAAAGTCTAACAGTATATTCAGGTACATAAATAAATAATTAAGCCTAAATGTAAAATAACACCATTTGTCATTGTATAAATTGAATATAGTTTAATCTTTGTTAAAGCTGTATTTTATTGTTTTATTTAAATCAATGACACAGAAAACAGTATACATAATATTAAGTGTGTGCTGTCACTTTAAAGCAGACTGCACGGACCGAAAAAAAAACGGACAAATAGCCGTTTCTTTCTCAGCTGTTCACATATGACATATACGAGAGAATACTTGTCGAGATGGTCATTTAGACCGGTATGTTGACAATTTTGTGTTTATGTGTCCGTTCAAGGGCAAGGAAACGCGAAAGAGGAATCAATTCTGCATTCGAGCGCTGTCAAACGCGCCTCTCTTTCACTGCGCTTCGAGTGTGTGTGGCTGTGCGCACATATAACGCGCGAGTCCCGGCTTTCGGCTCTTCTTCCGCGATTAAAATTGTTTGAATGTGTAAATTGGCAAGTCAATACACGTCCAAATTATGACCTTTCACTCTATGATGGTTAAATTTAGCATTTAATCCGCGAATCACATGTGTGCCGAACCGAATCTAGTGCGATCCGTTCCACCCCTAGCGCGTTATCTCGTTGAATATCATTGGCAGAATCGTAGAAATGCAGGATTAAGATCGCGTGGGGGTTGAATCGAGATCGCGATCTTTTAACGATTAATCGTGCAGCTCTAACTCACACACATCATCAACTCATCCCTCCATACTGGCACTTTCCCTACTGCATTCAAGCAGGCTCGGGTAACCCCACTGCTTAAAAAACCAACACTAAACACATCATTTGTAGACAATTACAGACCTATCTCTCTCCTACCATTCATTGCAAAAACACTTGGAAGAGCTGTTTTCAACCAAATAACATCATTCTTGTCTCTGAACAACCAGCTGGACGCCAACCAATCCGGCTTCAAGAAAGGACACTCAACTGAGACTGCATTACTGTCGGTCACAGAAGCCCTACGGATCGCAAAAGCTGCTTCCAAATCCTCAGTTCTCATTCTTCTGGATCTGTCTGCTGCCTTCGACACTGTGAATCATCAGATCCTTATGTCCAGCCTCTCAGCACTGGGCATCACAGGAACTTCCCTCCACTGGTTTGAGTCCTATCTCACAGGTAGGTCCTTCAGGGTCGCATGGAGAGGCGAGGCATCCAGAGCACATCATCTGACCACAGGGGTTCCTCAGGGTTCAGTTCTTGGTCCCCTCCTCTTCTCCATCTACACCACATCACTGGGACACATCATACAGGCACATGGTTTCTCCTACCACTGCTATGCTGATGACACACAGCTCTTCCTCTCATTTCAACCAGATGATCCCACAGTAGCTGCACGGATCTCAAGCTGTCTGGCTGACATCTTGACATGGATGAAGGAACATCACCTGCAGCTCAACCTGGAAAAGACTGAGCTTCTCGTCCTCCCTGCCAATCCGTCTCTGCAACACGACTTCACTATCCAGCTAGACTCATCATCAATCACCCCATCAAGGTCGGTCAGTAATCTTGGAGTAACAGTTGATGACCAGCTGACCTTCACAGATCACATTTCAAAGACAGCTCGATCATGCAGGTTTGCACTGCACAACATCAGGAAGATCAGGCCTTTCCTAACTGAGCATGCAACACAACTTCTCGTCCAGGCCCTGGTCATTACTAGGCTTGACTACTGCAATGCTCTTCTGGCTGGACTTCCATCATGTCCAACTAAACCTCTACAAATGATTCAGAACGCTGCAGCTCGTCTTGTCTTCAACGAGCCCAAGAGGGCTCACGTCACTCCTTTGTTCATCTCACTGCACTGGCTACCTCTCTCTGCTCGCATCAAGTTCAAGGCATTGACGCTTGCTTACAGATCTGTCACAGGCTCAGCTCCCTCCTACTTTCACTCACTCCTACAAGTCTACATCCCTACCAGAAGCCTTCGATCGGTCAACGAGCGACGTCTCGTGGTTCCATCACAGAGAGCCAAAAAATCACTTTCCAGAACATTCTCATTCACAGTTCCATGCTGGTGGAATGATCTCCCCACCCGCATCCGGAATGCAGAATCCATGACAACATTCAAAAAAGAGCTGAAAACTCTTCTCTTCCGTGAGCACTTAACCTCATAAAATAAAATAAAATAAAAAAATGTTCCTGTAAATTCTCGCTTATCGGCTTATGCTACTCTGAATAATGCCTGAACTTCGTATTTTGAGCACTTCTTGCGTTGTTTTTGCCTCTTCACGATGACTTGCTTATTTTAGTCCCAATTTGCTTTGGACAAAAGCGTCTGCTAAATGACTAAATGTAAATTATATATATATATATATATATATATATATATATATATATATATATATATATATATATATATATATATATATATATATAAATAATTGGTTCACAGTTGTTGTTGTTTTTTCCACAAATTGTGCTTGCAAATTGTATAATATCCAAGGTAAACATTTCTAGTAATTGTGCAGTTAATTGTTCTCATACTGTATTTTCAGATTTGGAATATATTCTCTAACCAAATGTGTCACTAATAAAGCATAATAAAATTATTTAAAGAGAAGGCTTATATTGACCTTTTAAGATTTTGTTTACATCTATCCTTGTATATATAATATATATATATATATATATATATATATATATATATATATATATATATATATATATATATATATATATATATATATATACATCCCTACCAGAAGCCTGATATATATATATATATATATTATTTATTTATTTATTAATTTTTTATTAAAAAGGTTATACAATTACAACAACATTTAATCTATCTTTGTAAAAACTAAAGTATACATTTTATCATACGTAATTCAATTCATATGAGCAGAAATTGGCAACATTATAAGCTTATTTGATGTGGCAGTATTTTACAGCAAAAACTTTACAATCTATCCGATTTTGTAGTCGATTTTTACTCATCTCAGTATAGCAATAGAGTTTGGTAAAAGCTGTTCATTCATTCACACACAAAAACGCGATTCATTTTTAAACAGTATTTTTGCCAGCTGTAGCTACACAACAGCACGCATCTGTGCGTTCATTCATTCACACACAGAAACGCGATTCATATTTAAACAGTCTTTTTGCGTACAGACACTTGCGATTAGAACAACGCAAATAGAACTGACCTATTCCTCAGCCGGATCCGTTTGCTCCTCGAAATGAAACTTCCAGAACTTCTGAGGTAAATTTTCCAGGATTATTATCAAGATAGTATTATTCCTCACAGTGTCGTAAAGTACAGTCTGAAAGTGAACTCGCGGTGTGTGTTATCCAGCTGATGTGGGCATTTCACAGGTCTGTATGGGATTGCCTCACATTTGCGTTTGAATAGCGCGCACTCTCCGTGGGCGGAGTCACATTAAATTTAATGAGCTGAGATGAGAACGACTGACATCTCTCTCTTTTCATACATATTACATAAACTGTGAATATTTTATTATTTTTTTTATAAAAATTACTTCGTTTAAAAGAAGAGAATTCAAGCTTCATGCCTGTGTGTCTGTATGCCTGTTTGACTGAGAATTCGCTGAGTTAGTTCATTTCCGGACGCGTTTCAGAATGGACTACACTGACAGAGAGAAAGCAGAACTCGCATCGTGTTTATTTTTCTTTATTTGGCAAAAAGCACAACACTTTGTTTTTATTGTTAGTATACACAAAAAATAATACACACTTAACAGGATCGATTGATGTATGAAACGTGTTTTTTTTTATTCATCTTTGTTCAAAAGTTATGGTATCGCAAACTTAACGAGGTCGACCCAAAATTGGTTCACAGGCTGTATCTCGGCCAAAGTTTGATCAATCGAAACGAAAATTGGTCCACTTCATCGCAAGTATGATCAGAGGGTACATGCCAAAGTTGGGAACAGCGCCACCTACGGGTCATTAGATATGGAAAAATGCTATTTTGGTCAATAACTTTTGAACACTTTGTCAGAAAATCATAAATGTGGTATCATGCCGAATCTGTCGATACCAATTTTGCCAGGATGGGATGTACCACGTGTCCGGCATTTTGAATTTTGTCATAATTTGCAATAACTTTTAAACTATTTGACATATCTTCACAAAATTTAGTATGGATCATCAACACAATGTCCTGAAGGTACATGAGAAGATTGAACACAGCGCCACCTAGTGTTCCAGAGATATAAGGTCTTTTGCAAAAATGCTTATAACTTTTGAAAACATTGTTCAAATTTGTATTTCTTTATGTCATTATATTCCTTGGCTTATGCCGATTCCGACGATATCTCATTTGTCATTTTCCAACAATGTGACTGTCCGCCATATTGGAGCAAATGAAAAACAGTTTTTTCACTACTCCTCCTTCAAATTTTGCTCAATTTTGTCCGGCATTTTATCAGATGATCTTTGGACTGAGCCGCACAGAAATGACTGAACAGATTTTTGATATTTGCTACCGTTCCTGAGATATTTGTCTCCAAAGTTGACCTAGCCTGTGTTTTTTGCCTTATGCTAGTTAGCTTAGCATAAATGGTTAGCATGCGAACCAGATGCCATTCTTTCTAAAGTGGCTCTTCAGCTATCAGGATAACCATAAGCTACATTAGCATTAAGCTATCTTAGCATGCTAATCTCGTTAACATGATTTTGTGTTCTTATTCTTACACTGAAGCCTCTCCTCTGCAGCTTGGTAAATTATGTCCTCTGAGTGGCGCAAGTTGCTAAACCACGTGTCACGAATCCCGAACCATTCTGGTCGTGGGTTCGAATCCTGTGTGACACAGGATAAAATCGTGATAAAATCGTGAATCGTGATTTTCCTGAAAAAAATCGTGATATGATATTTTTGCCCTAACGCCCACCCCTAGTGCCCTGCCACGTCACAGCCTGTGACGTGGACACGATGGAGATTTTAAACCCGGAAGATGAAAATAGCGGAAAAAACTAAAATGTTACCATTTTCCCCCTACTATTAAATCTAACAGATGCTAATATTGTCTTCAATGGTGTTCAACACACATACCTCTGTTAAAATCTCAGAAAATTTAGTTTAGGGTTTCATGACCCTTTAAGTGACAACCCAGTAACTTTGTTTTGGTAAGCCTCTTAAATGCAAGCATTTAAAAAATTAAGCCGATGTGATTTTGCTGCCCTTCTGACGTAGGAAGGGGATATTATTATAATATTACCACCCCTTAATCTGCACGTTTCCACCCACGGCGCCGCCATTTGGTTTATGCAAGCGATAACAGTGAAACCAGTTCGAGCAAAGCATGCAAACTGTTCTGATGTTGGCTGCACAGAACACTATTTGACCAAAAAATGTCATAGCTGTCTTATAAAGACCTCAGGGAACTGTCAACTTATGTAAAAGTTAAACATGAATGTACATATGCAAGTCGATGAGATTTATCAATGTAACTCCACAACAACTACATCCATGTATCCACTAACCATTCAGAAATGTCCAGGTGCAGTCTAAAAGTTACAATCTCTTCCTGAGTTTCTCTGTAAGGCTACACTCCGATACGGGTTATTTCGGAGATTTGACTGAAATTCACGTTTATTGCTGGAGTATCCAAAGCTTGTGTAAAGGATCAGCTGTCTTCTGAACGGAGGTGGGGAGCAGCAGCTCATTTGCATTTAAAGGGACACAAAAACATCGCGATTTTGGTCACACCCAAAAAGGCGCAATTTTGCCAAGCTATAATAAATGATCTGGGGGATATTTTGAGCTGAAATTTCACAGACACATTCTGGGGACACCATAGATTAATAATACATCTTGTGAAAAGGGGCATAATACGTCACCTTTCAGGTTCGGTATCTTTAGGTTCGGTGATTAAAAACCCCTAGTTATGAATGCTAAGCTGACCAGGACTAAATATTTTGGGGGGGTTTTTGGTCCAGACCAAACAAACCAAGCAAACTGAACTACAAGTATGAAGACCCCATTAGAAAGACACAATGTCTGGAACGGAAGCAACTTCTGCACAATTTCTGGCCACAGTACCTCCTGCTGTCTGGGCATGTATCACACTCGATTCAAACCCACAATGTGAAACGTTCGTGGCCTGTGGCATAACACATTGAGCTACTCGATGATGCACATTCATCAAGGCTGCATGGAAAGCTTTCAATGTGAGAATGAATACACATAAGCATTACTTAGCAAGTTAACCAGATTAGCATGGTAAGCTAAATTAATGTTAACATAGCTTATGGTTAACCTGATAGCTGAAGAGCCACATTAGAATGGCAACTGGTTAAAATGCTAACCAATTAGCATGCTAAGCTAACTAACACAAGACAACAAACACAGGCAGTGTCAACTTTGGAGAGATATTTCTCAGGAACATTAGCGAATATCAAAAATCCATTCAGTCATTTCTGTGTGGCTAGGTCCAAATATCATCTGATCAAAATTTGTAGGAGTAGCGAAAAAACTTTTTTTATTTACTTCAATATGGCAGACAAGCACATTGATGGAAAATGGCAAATGACATATCGTCCAAATCGGCATAAGCCAGGGAACACAAGGATACAGAGAAAACTAAATTTGGACAGTTTTCAAAGTTATAAAGTTTTAGCAAAAATCCTTATATCTCTGGAACACTAGGTGGCGCTGTGTTCAAACTTCTCAGATACCTTCAGGGCATTTTGTCGATGATCCCCTTTTAATTTTGTGCCAATATGTCAAATTGTTTAAAAGATATTGCAATTTATGACAAAATTCTAAATGATCAGATTCGGCAGGAATCCATAGACACCAAAGTAAAAAAATTCTGACAAACTGTTCAAAAGTTAAGTGCAAAGTTAAGAGCAAACAGCCATTTTCCAGATCTCATTACCTGTAGGTGGCACTGTTCCCAAATTTGGCATGGACCCTCAGATCATGGTTCCAATGAAGCTTACCAATTGATCAAAGTTTTGCAGAGAAAGTTCAGCCTCTGAACCAATTTTGGGTCAACATTGTTAAGTTTGTGACATCTTATCATTTATACATCTAAAATATCTTAGAAATGTGTATAAATATTCCTTTATACCACCATGTGTTTGAGTGATGTTGAAATACTACAGGGTTTTCACTGGTGCACAAATGCACCCTCTAAGATCACAAAGATTGCCACAGAAGCATCTCTGAAACTATTTCAGGGCAGGACATTATAAATAATTTAGCTCAGGAAATGTTTGAACAAAAGGACACAGAGAAAACAATTTGCACAGTTTGAGGATAGCAACAAAAACAAAAATCAAACATTGACTGAATAGCATGGCGAGGAAAACAAGTTTAGATCTTCTTGAGAGATGGGACAGGAATTTATAAATCACAGATATTCGTCTGAATCTCCATTATTCATTTAAAATCAACTTTAGTGAAACTTTTCTAATAGAAAAATCTCAAAACAGTGGAACTACATTTCAACTAGTGATGCTCCGATCAGCATTTTTGGGGCCGATCACCAATTACCAAAATCATGATCTGCCGATTGCCGATCACTGCCGATCACAGAATGGAAATATGCTAGAGTCAAGAAAATCTTGAAGAACCACCAATATTTATTTAATTGTAGTTAGAAAACAAGATAACATAAGGCTACTGTAGGCCACCTTTTCCAAATAAGGCACAGTATAATTTTTCAAAACAAAGAGGGGTCAGGCAGACTACAATGGATGTAGTTGAGGAACTAACTACATCAGATCCAAAAACAGTAAGTCCCGCCCCTCGACTGCCAAAAATAAAAGTGTTCGAGCGAGCAAAATCAGCAGGCGAGAGGAGATCAAGCGCGAGAGTGTGGGGAATGATCATGCGCGCGCGCGAGGGCAGAGATGTCATGCGCCCGCGCAGGGTTTGAATGAGCTCGCGAGTTCCCGTTTCCTCGCGCGTAGATCTGTTATCCTCTCGCGAATGTCATTTACCGCGCGCACCAGCATCAGTTGTGCGCTCGTTTATAATTGCCATTGAATTGCCGTCATAGGAGAACTCATTTTGCCACTGTTAAGCAAGCTCTGCTCTGCTGTTGTGTTGCCGCGCATGCGGAAAAGTTGCGCGAGTTATTTACGTCACGTGATCGGCTTTTTTGATCGGCGCTTTTGGGGGTTGCCGATCAAGCTATTTTTTGCCAATATCGGCCGATCATGATCGGCGGCCGATCAATCGGAGCATCACTAATTTCAACATTTTCTGAAGAGAATTTGCACATTGCTTGGCAATATTTTGATATTTATTAATCAAAATAAGGATTGATGAAAATGTATTAATTATACTGTCAACATATAGCACAATAAAATGAGACATTTATAATATAAACAACAATATGGACTTTTCATACTGACCAATGATTAAAGCACAATAAAAGGTGAGTTTGTAAAATAGGCAAAACTGCTATAAATGGTTACAAAAACTGGTCTAAAGCATCTTATAAAATGGAAAATGTGACTATCAATGACACTGTACGTTGTCTCAATCCTATCTTACCTCTAGATGAGTACCAGGCCCATACATGTCCCAGATCTTCCTTTTGCGAATGTCAGTGCCCTTTCCAGGATGCTGAAACCCAGGAGTGCAAGACCAACTTCAGTTTACTCAGAACAGAGTACATCACAGTAACTGTGAATAATTCTCTTTAAGCCCTGAGAGGGAAGGAGTCAAATTTCAAATCCCATAGATGGGTGTATGATTGATTTTAAAACTGGATGAATATTAACAAGTGTTAAAAGTGTTTCACTAGGGGAGTTGCGTGGGTGATTTACAGGAATGACACATGGTCCATGGAGTAGTAATTCAACACTGCAGTAGATGTACTAGTTAACCTACCCCTTCGTTGTTTAAAATGTGAACCAGGAGGCCATTTCCACAGCCGAGATCCACAAAGGACTGTTTGGTTGTTGTTCCGTTTTCAGCACGCTCTTCACCCCACAAGACCTGCACCGGTGACCGAGGGACACTGTTTTTCTGTGATATGCTCAGTCAAAGATTTCATTAGATGTTCATGACTCCATTTTAGGGCTGTCACAATTCCTAAATTAAATTCAAGTACTTGATTTAAAAAAATCCTAGATTGCAATTTTACCTGTGTCAAGTAACCGGCAAAATACTGGAAGTGGCTCCGTTTACAATAAATGCTGCTCCACACGAACTTTTATCATTTATATCCGTGGAGCGCGTCTCAAACTCCATATCTGCATATGCTGTGAGTTTGGGTTTCTTATAACGTTCATCTGGGAACGCAATGTGTGCCATTTAATCAGATTTGTAACGTAAATAATTTATTAACCTACAGCAACACAGGAGAATACATCAATATATTTCTAAACATGCAAACTGTTAAGTGCCATTTCAAAATAAAAGTTTAAACCCTCGCTTTGCATGTTTTGATGTCCACATATTCTTGTTCAAGAAAATACAATGACTGTAGCATTTCTATCATAAAAAAGTGGTCAAATATTAAAGATTAAGTTAACATTTGAATTAAATGTCATTTGGCCAATATTGAACAATGATTTGATCTCCTGTAAAGTGGGACAACAACACCACCTCTTGGAGACCTCTGCAGGCATTTATAATACATAATGTACATAAGTTGATTGTTTATATTATGTACTGTATACATTATGTATTTTAACAGTGTTGTTCTATAAAACCAAATGATTACTTACTTATTTGAACCAAAAATGATTGCATCATTGCTATTATACAGTATATGTATTTTAAGTCATTTTCAAAGCTATTGTTTGCTTAGGTCTATTTTTATTACCACAAAAAAAATATCCGATTACTCAAAATAATCGATAGTGACAGCCCTACTCCATTTCTTTAACATGCACCATATACATTTTCAAAGCTTTCTATATAAAGTCTCTTATGCATAAACTGTCAGTTATTAAATCTTAATATCTTAATGATATAGTCCTATGTATTCGCTTAATACTTAGGTGAAATGCAATCACTCAATTATAAATTAGATAATATTCCTAATTGTTTAATGAATAGTCCAACCTACCAACAGATACGTAGCAATGGCAACATCTTCAAACACAAACTTCTCTGGATCAGTAACTTCAGGCCAGACCTGAAAAATTAAAAGCTTTCTCTTATTTGTCTAAATTGCAGAAATGTAATACTTGAAATCTAAGCAAACACCCAACACATATTAAGGATAGTATATGAGAATAAAATCAAATCCTGAGACCAATGATGGCCATCACAATAAACAGTAGATAGTCCTCCACTACATGCACCACCAATGCATGTAATACAAACTAGTCTTGATTTTTAAAGACATTGATTTTCACTGTGTATGAAAGAGATGTTTTAACAAGGCACGGGCAACAAAAATTTTTTTTTTTTTTTTTTTTTTAAGAATCTTCTGTAATACTAAATATTTGGGTAGTTAAAGGACTAAGTGTAACAGATTTGCAAAGAATTTTTCCTGAATACTTCACATCTTTTATTGGTTGGAAAAACAGATAATCTCAACCAACAAGTAGTCACACTGCTTTAACAAGCACAGAATTTTTTTTTTTTTTTTTTTTTTTTTATAGCACCATAATCCACTTCACACTTCAAAAATTATCTTGTTTATAGTTTAAGTTTTGAAAGAAGAAAGTATTTTAATATTATAAAATGATACACATAACAGGTAGGAATCATGCAGTGAAGTCAAAAGACTACTGATCCAGATGCCTGATCATATTTATTTAGTATTTAAGTAGTGGGGTGTACTGTATGTAGCATCCACCCCCACCATTTTTGGCTTTAATTTTTTTAACATTAACAGAAAGGCAGTCATAAATGAAAGATTTACAAACAAAGATGACATTCAATTTTCACATCACATTCTACAACACATACCAAACAATAAGTTAAAGGGGGGTTAGGAGGGGGTTAACATGGTGGGGCTCCATGTTATTTTATTTTTACAAGGAGATTGGTAGGTCTATTACTAAAATCTGTTGACTTCTTTGTTGCATTACATGGCAACAGTGACAGTTAAAAAATTCACTTATTGTGTTTTTGCCCCAAGTTTTTATGCCTGTAACTCAAGAAGTATTAAAGATATTATTATTAATATACTTTTAGATTTAGCTTTTTAACAAACATTTCTTTTGTTGTCTTCATTTTAAAGGCCCTATATTGTTCAATCCCAGAGATATGGAGATTTTAATGCGGTTCCATGAATAAATTGGTCAATTGTACACTTTTTCAGTGGCCAAAAAACAAATGTTGGTCCCTTTGCATACAGCTGATACTTTTATCTTTTAAAGGAATACCTGAACAATAAATAATGTTGAAACTAGAAATGCTATCATTGCTATAAATATTATTTTTCCAAAGTTTGTGTGACTGTCACTCAAAAAGTCCTAAAGACATTTCAATATGATTTTAGATTCTGGTTCTTAAACTTTTCTTTTGAAATCTTCATTTTCAAGGCACTATATGATTTAATCCCATAGACATGGGGATCTCAATGTGGCTCCATGTTCAATTTGTTGGATTTTACCCATTTGCAATGGTCAGAAACCAAATGTGATTCAATTTGCACACAGCTGATACTTATTGCATTTAAAGGGGAATGTCTGAAAAATAAATGATGAAACTAGAAATATATATTGTTTCCCTCTATCAAAACAATTGCATACAACATACCTCTATGAGTGCCAAAAATACACTAAAATAGTCAAGTTGAGGCACATGAACTTGCTCTTAAGTGTTTTTATAAGAATCTATATTTGAATCAGTTTCAGGAATATTTGGAAGAAGGGATTTTGTTCATTTGAACAGCTTCTGAAGTGACCAAGAGTTCAAATACGCTGTATTGTAACTACGTTACTGCATTGAAATCCCAATATCTCTGGTATTGAACCATATAGGGTCTTTAAAATGAAGATATTGGCATATAATGCAACAAAGATTACTGAAGTAAACAGATTTAACTAACCAATCTCAAATAATGATGCTGCTATGTTTTTACACCCCTGTAATTTGGCTCCAAATCTCAAGTGAAAATTGTCATTTTGACCCCCTCTACAAAACCATGAATTGCTTAGTAAATATTAGGGGTGTAACAGTACATGTATTCATCACCCGTAGGTTTCTGAAGAGCATTTTTGAATCTTGGCAGATTTAATCTTTCAACTGCGTAAAGATATCTATAAAACAGCTTGAGAATAATATGCCTTTCTGCCACCACTCATCAATAAACAAAGATTTCATGTTCACTGTTATACATCTGTTGTTCCAGATTGACATGTTATGTGGGCTAAAATTATGTTTTGTAAATTAATTTCCAGTATAATAATACTTGGTGAAAAGCAGAAAGTTTTAGAGGGAGTTTAGAAATCTCAAAGTCACATTGTAACAAAAAAAAACTTGAACTTTTTGAATACAGCAATAGGAATCTCAAACCAGAATGAGGACTAATCATTAATGAAAGATTGATGTTAAGTTTGATGACCCCATTCATAATATCAAAGTCAATCGATTTAAGGCCACATTCTTCATAATCTTTTACCATGACTCTTGATTTTCCATATAAAATCAAAATTTAACTTATTGCCTTTATCTTTTTAGCAGAAACTACTAGAGAGAAACATGGGTAGATAAATCTAGAAAGATTCTCTAGTTCCGTCAAAAAAATTATTCCAAAAATCATTAGCCAAGCTCTCTCTGCAGCCAAGTACTCATTATTAATCTACATTTCTCTGAATTATCAATATTTACATTTTCTAAATCATCCACTGTCTAAAGCACTATTCACACGGGATAAGTATTACCTGGTGACCTCTAGAAATTTGTAATAATTGCGGAGATTGTCTGTGATCTTAATCCCGTGCGAATCGGCCATGTCTGTAATTTGTAAAAAAAGTAAAAATTCCCCCGCAAATGACCTACCATATTTCACCGAACACCGAGGTCCTGTGATAATATTAGTCCCGTGCGAATCAGCATCTCAGCATCTGATTTGGCGGGGTCGTTTATCATTTTTTCAAGGTTTTTGTTTCCTGTGCGCTTTTTTATCCATCTTTTGCGAAGAATGGAGTTGGAGTGTTTAGATAATATTTTGGGTGCTGGGTCATATCGCTATACACTATGATACGATACAACTATACAATTTGCAGAAAGAGAAAGCTGAAAACCATCATAAGAGTAAAAACAAAAATAATGATTAGATGGAGATGGATGACATGTATAGCAGCATGTGGTAAGGGACATTCTTCTGTTTATGTTAAATCATACAGCTAGACCTATAATAATGACAAGATATTTCCAAGCAATAGCCAATTGACATCATATCCGGGAGATAAGTCAGTAATTTCGAGTAAAATCACAGGCTTCGTTTATCCCGTGCGAATGCACCACACGAAATTCAGATGTGGGTGGGTAATTTCTAAATCACACGAGGTCCCCAGATAATACTAATCCAGTGCGAATAGGGCTTTAGATAACCAAATACCTAAATATTTAACTTCGTTTTTAACTGGGATACTGTACATTGTTATATTAGGACGATCATGAATGGCCAATCCCTCGCATTTTGACATATTTAGCATTAAACCTGAAGCTTTTGAAAAAATCTTGATTAACTGAAGTGTTAGGGGTATTTGCTGTTAATTTCTTAGGAAACGAGTAGTTTTGTCAGCAAATTGACCGACAATAAAATTATTCCGGTTTTCAATCTAGAAGCCAGTGCTTTAGTAAACACTTTGTAATCCATATTTCGTAGTGTAATGGGGAGTAGGTTAATAATCTCTTATCTTTTCCTGGCTTTGGTATCAAAATTATAAGCCCTTGTTTCATAGTTCGCAATAATTCATTATCACTTATACAATCATGTAAGGCTTCAAATAAAATATATTTTAGGTCATCCCAAAATAATTAATACAAATCTGTGGTTAAACCATCAGGACCCAGTGATTTACCAGGTTTACGTTGTTTAACAGCTGCATCAATCTATTGTGTGGTTATGTCGTCTGATTCACAAAAGTTGACTGGATATTATTTATTATCATCTGAATTTTTTTTTTTTATAATAGAGGAAATGGATGAGGAATACAATTTAGAGTCTAATGTAAACCTCTTTTGCTATTATGTAATGATTTGATTGTTCTACTTTGTACACAATTAAACTGTCTTTCTTGTCATCTTTTTTCCAAATTAATGAAGTATGAGCAATTATTCTCACCCTCTTAACCACTTAGCCCTAGATCTCACATATGCCCCTTTTGCCTTTTTAATATAGATTTCATCTAAAATGGAATGTAGCTAAAGTTTTTCTTTCTCTTCTTCTGACATTTTAAGTTGGCAACAACATTTATTAATCTCTTGAATTAACTGCATTTCTTTTTCATGTTTCATTTGTATCAGATTTTTGCTAAAGCTCATTGAATATTCTCTCAATTTGTTTTAAATATTCCCATTTAGTACCACTTGACATCTTTTTTACTTTAAATTCTGCAATATTCTGACCTCTGCATTCCACTTCCGCAGACTTCACGAGCATGTTCATGGCCAGTGCAAACAGAGACACAGAGATTGTGCAGCTTGTAATGATACCCTTCTCCAGACGATGCCACTCCGAGACTTAAGTCCCAGAGGACACCCTAAGACTAAAGTTGTTATAATAGTCAAGGATGAGATTTCGAATCTTCTCTGGGATGTGGTACCTGCTCAGGGCCACTTCCACCAATCTATGTGGTATCGATCCATAAGCATTGGCCAGGTCCAGCCACAGCACTGCCAAGTCCCCTTTGCCCTCTCGTGCCTCCCTGATCAGCTGTGTCACCACTCCTGTGTGTTCGATACACCCTGGGACCCCTGGGACTCCTCCCTTCTGCACGAGGTGTCCATGTAGGTATTCTTAAGGAGAAATCCCATCAGACGATTGGAAACAATCTTGAAGAAGATTTTGCACTCAACACTAAGGAGGGAGATTGTCCTAAACTGCTCGATGTTACTTGCATTCTCCTCCTTTGGAATCCACACGCCTTCTGCGTATCTCCACTGCTGAGGTACTCTCCCTCTTCTCCAGGTGGTTCTTAGAATCTTCCAAAGACGTTCCAGAAGCCTGGGGCAATGTTTGAAGACCTTGTATGGAACTCCACTTGGGCCCAGTACTGATGATGTTCTGGCAGATTTGATGACCTCTTTGACTTCCTTAAGGGTGGGTTCGTTGATGTTAAAGAGGGTGCTAGGTTCAGGTGGGCATATAAGGGCTGCACAGTGACCAAGGTCTTGCTCCCTCATGCCATTGCTGTAGGTGTTGCGGATATAGCGGTTGATATCCTCCTCAGGACATGAGAGTTGACCACTGCGTTTCTCTCCCAGCAGCTTCCTTGTAAAACCGAATGGATCTGCAATGAAGGCACTGCGCCTACGGGCCCTCTCCTTGCCCCTCTTCCTGTGCCACTCAGCACGCTGAAGGGTGATTATTTACCTCATTAAACAGCTGCGCTATACATTTAAAAGATGTCTTAATTGTATAGTATATATTTATAAATATGTTTTTCATGAATGTATTTTACAACCATACAAAGAGCAATGTAAACATTTTACGAGATTTAGTGCTACGCTTATTCACTCTTATTTGTTACACTCTTACTCGTATCATGTTTTTTTCACTAAATGTTTAGATTTTATACAATTATTGTGCACTCATGATTTTTCCAGATTAACTTTTGCTGATTATTTATCCACTAATCTAGTTTATAATAGCAGTTTATGACGTAACATTCTCATTTTCCACTAGATATTTTCCTCTAAATCTCATCAGCAATTTCGATTTTGCCACGCTCTGCAGCAGCTGACCAATAAGGAGCGAATGTACAGTGACGTGACATAACTGCCAGATTCAAACTGTGCTTTCGCGCTATGGCTGGCGCTGAGCCAAAGACGTATATCACAACTATTCAGTGTCTTTAACCACATAATGTTTATTTTAGGTTTCAGACATTTAAATACATATAATTTATAACAAAACAATACATTTATAGTTTGTAAAATACACAATGGTGTCTATGGAAGCAGCAATAACAATCCATTCAAATTATATTTGCCGACGTGTTTTATTCATATCAGATAGACAGTGTAAGTAACTATAAAGTTAACTCTATTCTTCTCCCAGTTCACCGGCCACTTACTTTCATGTATTTCAGGAGAAACTGATGAATTCACGTGCTGTAATAAATCCAACAGACAGGAATCTCTGAACTGCAGCCCAAACAAACATGACGGCGCCCATCTCACCTTACAGATCAAGATCATTTATAAAGGTTTTTAAACGACAAAAACTCACTTACACGTATTTGAGAATCGGAATAGAAGATAGATGATGACATGGTAAGCAAGTTTGTTAATATTTAGAAATAAAAGCGCTATATCTGTCATACAGTGCTATTTTGGCTGTGGTGGATCAAGTGACACGTCACCATGGAAACATGGGGGGGGGGGGGGTCGCGAGAACGGCTCAACATCGTGATGACTGTCAGCCATTGCAATGGACGATGGTATCGTCTAACTGCCCAACCCTAGCTGGTGTCAGATCGGTATCGGAACGAATCTGAAAAAAATGGTATCAGTTCATTCGGTTCGTTATCGGTTCTACAGCAAACTTGCAACAATGTACTTGGAATGAATAATTTAGTAGATGCACGCCGGTCTGTTATCGTATAAACATCGACTTTATATTTTCACGCCCCTAAAAATGATGCGGAACAAAATGAACTGTCATTGGTTGCGTTACATGTCGGTCAGACATCCTCCTTGGCTAATAAGAGCTGCGATGGAGTCCAGACCTTCTGCAGTCAGATAGGGAGTTTGATTTTGAGCTTTGTCTTTGTATGGGGTGGCGACAAAGAACACTGCCTACATCATCAATGCCAGGATGCACCACTGCTTAAATTAGCTGGCCAGAAAACACTGACAATTTCAGAATATTTTCTCACTTAAAATCTTTAATTTGTGTATAATTTTGGATTCATAGTAGGTCTATAAGTTGACCGTCTCACTGGAGAAATCCTGGTTCTCTTTACGACCAATTCATCGCTGATGCATGTGGAAAGACACAGTCAAGATTTAAATTGGAAAAAAATAAACAAAATCACTCCCTTACCTTTACTAATGCTTTGTACTTTTCTTTCAGCTGCTGGTAGAGAATACCGTATTTCTCTACAGGTATGAGGGACAGGGTGCTCTTAAACTCACTGGCCTTGCTCTCCAGAGCCCACCGTGATAGTTTGGGTAGAAGTTCTGAATGGAGCCAGGAGAGTTTAGGGTAAGCTACTCCATCATTGTACCACTGTTCAGGCCTCAAAGCATGAATAGACAACTTCCTGGAAAAGATTTTTACCACAAAAAAAACAAAAAAACAAAAAACACATGAAACCATATTGTTTTCATATTCTCTATCAGTCAGCTCTCCAGTGATAGTACACATTCTGCTGCATCTATATACAGTATTATGACATAAGCTAATAAAATGTACATTAATAAAGTACTTAAAAATCAATTGCAAACTATTAGTTTATAGTTAAATCAGTTTATATATTGTGGTCTCTAAATTGTTAATATATTAATAGGCTATATACAAATAGTAAGTTCTTCATTCATTGTCACTGTAATTAACAAAATGATTGTATATTAGGCTAAAATTCAGCTTTACCACGATACCACAGCAGTATAATCCCAAACTTTTGTTGTGTTCCCTTCATTTTAGTGACGACTGCTTCTGAAATCTCGGAGTTCAACGCATTCGGATTCGCAAAACGCTTGCTCTTGAAGATGGGTCAGTACCCAGTTTATTTGGACTAACTTGCTCATCAGAATCACAACCTGTAAGTATGACTAATTGTTGATGTATATATTTTCTACCGGTTGTTCAAAATACTTCGTTTTGTGTTTTATATTGTGTAAGTTTCCAGCTAACTGGCTAACTCGCGTTATTACTGTCTGTCTTACTGAAATACTTATTCTAATCAGCTGTGGGCCCACTATTACCTAAAACTGCGTCTATTAACGCAGGTTGTCTGTCATTCTTACTACTTTGAGTAAAGATAAAGGATGGAGCAAGATTTGTTGTGTATCGCAATTAATTAGAAATATACACATCGGTTTGTTGATGGACATACACTTGCTAATGCTGATGGTGAGGAATTACAGTTGCAACATCTCATTATGTACCTCAAACTGAGTAGTGTATCACTATGAAACGTCCTTGCAATGGAGGTTCGGATTGAATAACTAGTTCTGCCAATCTTTCATCTTCGGACTCACGCTCAGATTGATTTGGTAAAATCGACGTCATAGTTCATTACTGTCTTTAGTTTATGGTGTGTACAATCACTGAGATGTATGAAGCCTCCGGATGGAGCTGACGTTCAGTTATGGCAATGGGCGTTTTTGTTTTCGACGTGCTGCATGTGGTAGACCAATCAGAGCAGAGCAGGCTCACGGAAAGGAGGAATTTAGAGACATTGATTCATCCATCAAGTCGTCTGAGAGTCATTGAAAAATGTGGTGATGTATATTATGAGAAAATGAAACAGTTTTTTTATATCTGATGCATGTAAACCTGTTGTAAAAGACGTTCAAAACTAAATTAGGAGCCTTTAAAATAGCATAATACGGGCACTTTAAACAAACCTTTATTGAACATTAATTGCATTAGAACTAAGTGTAAAAATGTACATTAAAGGGGAAATGAAACGTCCATGTTTTGGCACTGGTAGTAGCTACATATATTAGAAAAATCACCCTGCCAAAATTTTTATTTAAAAAAGTTGTTAAAACCACAGATATGACAAAATTATTTTCGTAATTTCTAGCTATCTATCTAGCTAGCGAGTCACCATTTTGAAGTGACGTCACAGCCTACGTAACGGGGTTGGTTGGTTCCGCTGGTGAGTGAAGAGAGTGAAACGTTACTGGACCGGACTGAATACGCAATTGATTTGAAATGGAGGAAGACGAACTTGAAAGACCTGTTGAGCCCGTGTGTCCCATTGCTTATGCATTTGAGTCGATACGGCGTGGGAACCGAGCAGTGGTACGTTGCTATGTCGAACAGCCGGTGATACATGGCCGTAGCCAGCTATGAGGTCACCGAGGTCCGGACCTCGGCCATTTTTTTACATTCAAAAAGAAAATGTCAAGCTCTCTGAATGATTAATTAGCCATTTAAACCACCTCATATGAGTGTTTGCAATTCATTTTGCTGCGAGAATCTAGCGCAGTGAATGGGGCTTGCGAGCGCGTTGTGAGGGCGCGGGTGCGATCCAGTGTTGCCAGATCCATCTAATGGAAAGGTGGCAGTGGTCTTCTGGACTTGTTTTTCTGATTTAATGTCACACTTTAGGAAGTTATTAAAGTGGAAAGTTGCATGTTAGGGTTCGTGATATATTAATCTTATTTCCAAAACACAAGCTTTGAACTTATTTCGGATTATTATATAAAAAAAAAAATTGTTGCTTGTTTTTCGTAGCAATATCTGGCAACATTTTACTGTCGGCATTAATAAAAAAAAAAAGCTTATAGAAAAACTGTAATTGCTGAGAAGAAGATACCACATTCGGTAAGACAAACGCAACGATCATCGTGATTATCTGTAAGAAATGTATAACACTATCAAAAACAATAGCATAATACAGATCTGTATGTTACAGAATCAAAAACAATAGCATAATACATATCTGTATGTTACAGAATGAAGCAGGAAGACGGCTTTTTTATTTTGTCATTTCAGTGAGCCAAGGATTGAAGAGAAGTCCACACACACACACACAAGCTATAACGTTAGCAAATAGCCTGTAAATAGTTTGTAACATGTCTGTAAAATGTAAAACATTATATTGAATAAAAAATTATTTCACAAACATCTACAGTGTGCAGTTTGTTAACATAACGTTAGACGTCGTCTTTTTGTCTGGTACTAATAAACTTCACTAGCTAAACACTAAGTTAGCGTTATTTAGCTAGTTCATGCTTACAGCTGTTAGCTAACAATGTACTGTACCTAACGTAACTTTGTTCGCTGGTTCGACCAGCACATGCATCTTGTTAACGAGCCAGTGTGATGCAAACATGTATGAGAGGTTTGACATGATAATATGATAGCAGATGAACGCTTTTTATGCGTAGTTTAATGTTAAGTTTTATGTCTTTCACTGCGTTTTACTGAACTCAGCCCAGAGCCTTTAAAGCCAACCAACCCCGTGACGTCACATGTTAGAATACTGCACAATGGCGGCGCCCTGGCCGCGAAAAATATAACGGTTTTTCTTTTTTCTTTTATATGTTTACATTTGACATGTTTCTTATATAATAGTTGATTATAGTGGAAATCCATTTTGTAAATCATGTAAACTTGATTGACTGCTTCATTTCCCCTTTAAGCACATACATATATACATATATATATATATATATATATATATATATATATACACATACATACATATATATATATATATATATATATATATATATAAAATTCCTTAACCCTACCCCCAAAGCTAAACATAACCACTATTCACAAAAAATAATTATGAAATAAAAAATGCAGTCAATATGTCAATACTGTGTCTTTTATGTTTCTATTACTGTATGCCAATACATTGTGTCTACGCAAATGTAAAATGTACATGTGGTAGAAAAAATACATACAAATTATCATGTTAAAATACATCAGTAAGGGTTCGGCATAGGGGATAGAATATACAGCTTTTACAGTATAAAAATTATTTCTATGGACAGTCCCCAGACAGTAATTTAATTACAGACAGTAATTTATTTGTAAATGTTTTAAGGAACACTTAATATGAATGCAATTAATGTCCAATGAAGTTTAGTTTAAAGCACTTAATGACATTTTCAGATTTTCCGTGACCTAATCTAAAGTGAAAACGTACTCGGTTACTAACGTAACCTCGGTTCTCTCTAGAAGAGGGAACGAGTACTTGCGTAAGTATCTTACGCTAGGGGAAAACCTCTTTTCCTCGAGATATTGAAGCCAAAAATTATCCTTAATTTTGCAATAATGTAAAACGCATTGCAGCAGCATGCAGACATGGGCGAGACAGCTCGCGCGCCCATTGGCTGCTCTGCGGCAACTGCACCAGCCTATCGATAGAGGCCCCTCATGACGTCAGAACCAATGAGGGTTCTTCGCGCTCATTACGTCATGTCCCGCCGAAAGCGGGTGGGGCTAGGGCTATAAATACGGCCCAGAGAGGCTGGTTTGGTCAGTTTTTTCCATCGCTGAAGCGAATCAGAACGTGACGCATGCACGGCAAGATACGCAAGTACTCGTTCCCTCTTCTAGAGAGAACCGAGGTTACGTTAGTAACCGAGTACGTTCTCTTACGAGAGGTTCTCTCGTACTTGCCTAAGTATCTTACGCTAGGGGAACACAGTGTAAAACGCTGTGCGTGCTTGAGACATAACACTAAAGTCCCAAGGGCAGGTGTCCGGGGCTCATACAGTGCCTAATCACAAGGGACTCACAGAGAATCCGGGAAGAGGGGCTAGAATAGCATCATTCCTGTAATATGGAGCTCTGATAAGAGCATATTATATCAAGTGTTCCACACAGCCAGGGCGAACTCGGCCTGGACTGATAAATATGGGGGACTTACGCACTGCCCACAGAAGTATACAGACGATCAGTGATCGACGCTCTAGCAGTTTCAGCATCCTGAGCCGATAGCATCGGGCGGGCAATACTGAAAAATTAAACCGAGAGCAACCTAGCTTGTAAAGCGGGAACCTCGAGGTTATAAAACCTTATAAATGTAGACGGGGAGGCCCAGCCTGCCGCCATACAGATATCTTGCAAGGCAATCCCACTGGACCAAGCCCACGACGAGGCCATGCCTCTTGTGGAGTGCGCTTTGACACCTATCGGGCAATGCAGGCCCTTGGATGTGTAAGCTAGCGCTATAGCATCAACTATCCATCTGGATAGACTCTGTTTTGACGCAGCAAGTCCCTTAGAACGTCCGCTGAACAAAACAAAGAGCTGCTCCGTCTGTCTGAAAACAGATGAGCGAGACACATAGGCTCTTAACGCCCTGACCGGGCAAAGGAAGCCTGCGTCCCCTTCCTCTTCAGATACCGGCAGGGCTGACAGGGAGATAACCTGTGCCCTAAACGGTGTATTGAGGGATTTAGGCACATATCCGTGCTTTGGTTTGAGTATGACTCTCGAGTCATTAGGCCCAAACTCCATACACGTCGCGCTCACTGAGAGCGCTTGCAAATCCCCTATGCGCTTCACTGAAGCGAGAGCCAGAAGAAACACTGTTTTGAAAGACAAGAGTTTCAGGTCTATTGACTGTATTGGCTCGAATGGGGCACCTTTCATGGCTTCCAGAACCGTGGAAAGGTCCCAAACGGGAACTGAGGGAGGTCTGGGAGGGTTCAGCCTCTTAGCTCCTCTAAGGAAGCGAATGACCAGATCGTTCCTTCCTAATGACTGGCCAAGCGGTGGTTCAGCGAACGCTGCCATGGCCGCCACATAAACTTTGAGCGTGGATGGGGATTTTCCTTATCCAGAAACTCTTGTAAAAAGGAGAGAACCTCCGGCACCCCACAGCGTGAGGGTGAAGTGCCACTCGCTGTACACCAGCTAGTGAACACAGACCATTTTGAGGAATAGAGCCGCCTCGTAGATGGAGCTCTAGCCTGTGTGATCGTGTTTAACACTCCCGCTGGGAGGTTAACGGGTACCCGTTGATGGCCCACACATGTAGGGACCAAAGCTCCGGGTAAGGATGCCAGATCGAGCTGTTTGCCTGCGAGAGGAGATCCCTCCTCACCGGTATCGGCCACGGGGCGGTACTCGTCAGCTGCATCAGGACTGGAAACCAGACTTGGTTTGTCCAAAAATGGGGCGACGAGTAGCACCGGGCATCCGCTCTCCCTGATTCGCTCTAACACCTGGGGTAGGAGCGTGACAGGGGGAAAACGCATAGAGCGGGCAGCGGGGCCAGACGTGAGCCAGCGCAGCCCTGCTCTTGGAGAAAAATTCCTGACAATGAGCGTTCTCTTGAGACGCAAATAGGTCTATTTTCGCTCTGCCAAATGTCTTCCATAGCAGTTTGACTGTCTGTGGGTGTAAAGACCATTCTCCTGCCGGAAGATAGTTTCTGGACAGTCTGTCTGGTCCCACATTCAGATGGCCGGGCACATGCACTGCCCTGAGCGAGCGCAGATTGTGCTGAGCCCAGACCAGGAGGCGTTCCGTCAGCCTGTGAAGGATTCTGGATCTGACACCTCCTTGGTGATTTATATAAGCCACCACTGACATGTTGTCCGAACGGACCAAGACGTGGTGTCTTTTTATCTGGGGACAAAAAGCGCTTCAGCGCGTTGTCGACTGCCATCATTTCCAGGCAGTTTATATGCAGAAGCTTCTCCCGTTCCGACCACTGGCCGAATAACGGTCTGCCCTCGAGCAGCGCTCCCCATCCCGAGGTTGAGGCGTCCGTAGACACCACCTTCACACTCGAGGAAGTCCCCAGGCTTACTCCTGACCGGTACCAGTCAGTCACTGTCCAAGGTTTCAGAGCTGCGACGCATTTCTGATCGACCTTGAGGCGCGCGAGACCGGAGGTCCAAGCTCTGCGCGGCGCGCGCGCTTTCAACCAATACTGCAGCGGGCGCATGCGAAGCAGACCCAGCTGAAGCACTAAGGATGCTGAAGCCATGAGACCCAGCATCCTTTGAAACTTTTGAGCGGGACTAAAGCGCCGTGGCGAAAAATCTTTTTTTTGGGTACCAGAAAATATCTGCTGTACATGCCCCCTTCGCTCTGAGCTTGTGATAAGGGTTCTATAGCCCCTTTGCTCAGTAACTTCGCTATTACGGCTCGAAGTAGGTGTGCTACTTCCTTTTTCACCGTAGTATCGATTCGCGCCGCTTTGCGTTGTGGGCGTTGCGGGCGTCGACCGAACTGTAGCGAATAGCCTCTTTCTATAATGTCTAGCACCCACTTCGAAACCCCGGGTAGCCTTGCCCATGCGTTTGCACGAATGGCTAGGGGTTGAATGCGAAGCGCGCTCTGGTCGCTCAGCGACAGAGGGGCTTCAGTGTGCTGCAACATAAGCGTCGCGCTTATGACATTTGAGGCAGGGGGCGCGCTGATAACAGCGGGCAGATTGCCCGCGCTCGACTCCTCTGCGGTGGTCAACCGAGAGGGGGAGGGCTGGGCGAGTCCCGTAAGACCTGTCATGTCTATGTGTGAATGTGGGCGTGGGATAGCGGGCACATTTACAACACTGAGAGCATTGTCCGCCTGAGCAGAGCGAATGCATGTTGGTTTCGTTTTACAGAAACCTTGAGACATGCAGAACGTAGTGTTTGTGGGCACTGGGCAGTGGGCACATTTACCACATGCGCAATCGATCTGGGTCGATTTCATGTGCGCGAGCCCTGTGTGACGGGCTGTGTTTCTGTGTAGGAATGAGCACTGGGCAGTGGGCATTTTATCTACACTCATAACACCATCGGCCGTGGCCGGAACACCAGAAAATACACTCTTATGGGATTTATCTGGGTAGCCATAAAAGCGGCGTTTGTGTGCAGGCAAGCGGGCTGTGTCGCCGACTTGTTTACTGCAGAATACACTGGAACAGTCGCATTTACTGGAACTGAACGAGCGAGAAGTTGCCATAGAAACAGAGAGCATCAACATGCTGGCGTTTGTTTGCATGCGTGCGTGTATTACAATAGGCTCGTCCACTGCAATATTGACTTTTCCAGAGAAATGTGTGAGAATGGAGGTAGGTCCAGCCGCAGCTGGACTAGGAACACTCTTTTCTCCTTTCGCCAGTGACGCACGGAAACCATAGAAACGGTGCTTGGGTGCAGGCGAGCGGGTTGTACAACGCGCTCGTTGGGTGCAGGCGAGCGGGTTGTACAACGCGCTCGTTGGCTGCAAAAATACACATCTGCAGTCGCCTTTCAGGGAACTGACAGAGCGAGCATTGACGGCATAATTTTATCTGCCGGTAGACTCGGGATCGAACACGGGTCTCTCGCGCGAAAGCCTGAGAATCTGCCACTGGGCCACAGGGGAAGACACATAGGCATTTAGTTAGCGCGAGTATTATCAGAGAGCGTCAACATGCTGACGTTTGTTTGCAGGCGTGCGTGCATTACAACAGGCTCGCTCACTGCAGTATTGACATTTCCAGTCGCCTGAACTTCAGAGGGGAATGAGAAATGTGTGAGAAATAGAATTCGGCCCGGCCGCAGCGGGACATAAACACTCTTTTCTCCTTTCGCCAGTGATGCACGGGAACCATAGAAACGGTGTTTGGGTGCAGGTGAGCGGGTTGTACAACGCGCTCGTTGGCTGCAAAATGCATATCTGCAGTCGCCTTTCAGGGAACTGACAGAGCGAAGCATTGGAGGCATAATTTATCTGCCGTTAGACCGGGATTCGAACACCGGTCTCTCGTGCGAAAAACCAAAGATTCCGGCACTGAGCCACATGGGGGAACACAAAGGCTTTCAGATGCACGAGCATATAAGAGCGTCAACATGTTTTCTTCGGCGTTTGCTTGCAGGTGCTGCAATATTTATATTTCCAGTCACCTGATCAGGGAACTGAGAAATGTGTGAGAAAATTCAGGTCAGTCCAGCTTCGGCGGGACTATAAACACTCTTTTCTCCTTTCGCCGGTGAGTGACGCGTGAATGGGGCGCAGGGGCAGGGTAGCTTTCTTGTACGTAAAGAAAAACTAACCCCGACTGTCCGCTTCCAGCCTCCCCTGTGAACGGCGCAGTTTGCGCGGCTCGAACAGAGGGAGAGAGAAAGCTAGCCCCGTGACCGTCCGCTCCTGACATCCCCTGTGAACGGCGCGGTTTGCGCGGCTCGAACAGAGGGAGAACAGGTATCATCCTCCAAGCAGGCAAGGCAAGTGGGCGCACCAGCAGTCTCGGAGAAGGATGCCAGGTGAGTCCGCAGAGTCACCATAGGCAGTAACTAGCTCGCAGTGAGGGCAGTCGCCGTCAACGAGCGTGAGAGCGAGAGCTGCGCGTCCTCAGGAAAGGGGCGTCTTGAAAAAGACGCCCGGCTCTTTTAGTGCAATGAGAGTGAGTGTCGCGGCGGCGAACACACACATACACAAAACACAGTAGCAGAAAAAAGGATATGTACGCCGGAAAGCGTGAGCAGGAACGGCGACTGAAGGCGGCGAGTTGTCGACCGGCAGCTTCAGATGCAGAACTAATCCCGCTGAGTGCTTGAATCAGACGGGGCGGCTTCCTCTCAGGATCCAGCGATCCGTAGGCTCGCTGAAGAGATAAAAAAACTGACCAAACCAGCCTCTCTGGGCCGTATTTATAGCCCTAGCCCCACCCGCTTTCGGCGGGACATGACGTAATGGGCGCGAAGCACCCTCATTGGTTCTGACGTCATGAGGGGCCTCTATCGATAGGCTGGTGCAGTTGCCGCAGAGCAGCCAATGGGCGCGCAAGCTGTCTCGCCCATGTCTGCATGCTGCTGCAATGCGTTTTACATTATTGCAAAATTAAGGATAATTTTTGGCTTCAATATCTCGAGGAAAAGAGGTTTTCCCCTAGCGTAAGATACTTACGCAAGTACGAGAGAACCTCTCGTAAGAGAACCCATTTACTCCTAATAACAATTAACAACTCCTTTACTACTTGTTTAAGATCACTTATATGATTAATAAGTTAAAGCATAAAAAAAAATTATCTAACAATTTTTATGAGCTAATTAAATATTTGTTTTAATACATCACTTTATTACTTTATACTTATAAAGTGTTACGCAAAAAAACAAATAGTTAAAATTAATAAAATAAATGTAATGTTGGCTGTTTGTACTCTGACGAATAATTACAACATCATGCCTACTGTTGTTTTTTAATCATTAAGCAGTAACACACCGGTGCCAATCACCCAGTCAGTTATTTACACGGCTGCAATACTTTGATTCCTGTCTTGTGTGGACTTTTGTTATTTCCTGTTCGGTGCCATGTTTTGTAGTCCTTTGTTATTTCCTGTTCGGTGCCATGTTTTGTAGTCCTTTGTAGTTTTTCTTGTTTATTAGTCTCTCCAGGTGTTTCTAATTAGCCCCCCCCGCCCCCCCCCCCCCATTAGCTTGTTTAGCTTGTTTGCCTGTGTATTTAAACCTCTGTTCTTCAGTTGTTGTTTGTTTGGTCGTTGTTGCTGTACCATGTACCATGTAACTGTCCTGAGTTCCATTGTTTTCCCTGAATTACCTGTTTGTTTTATTAAAGTAGTGCTTGCATGTGGATTCTCTTCTCTGCTTCGTTCCTGCCTCTTTGTTACACTAGGGCTGTGAATCTTTGGGTAGACAGTGAATCGATTCGATTCACGATTCATGGGTTTTCGATTCAAGAACGATTTTTGCAAATTCAGAACGATTCGATTCAAGACGATTCACAAAAAAATTTGATGCGATTTGATTAAATCAATTCTGCATTTTTTTTATATGCATTCATAGGATTATTGAAAAGCTTCCCCCAATGTGTCTTAGTCAGGGTGTGAATTACACATAGGCCTTCAGGGGGTAAGAGAGTGGGGACAAAAAAAACTAAAACATTTTGTTCATTGTTAATGTTAGTTCATGTTAGTTTTTAATGATGCTATTATTATTAAGTTTATTTTAATAGCCTATAAACTGGCATTTGTAGAAATTTACATAAGCCAAGATTTAAAAAGGCTTCTTTGTTCTCTTTATACGGAACATTTTCCTTATGATTCTGAAAGAAAAACGTGTCTACTTTGCTATAATAGCGAACGCAACTTTAATGCGCATCTGACTGATAGATAAACCACGCACTCTTATTTTAGTGTGTAGCGACAATGAGAAGGAACCAACCACAAACTAATCTTCTTCCAGAATATTAATTCAAACTCTCTGTGAACAAAGAGGAAGATTTGGTCAGGACTTCGTATCCTCATCCATCTTGTCACGGGATCCAGGCGCCGACCGGTCTGACTAATTACAAGAGCCCCCAGCACTAACACATAACTGGTCAATGCTAGCTTTGTTGCCAAATTACTGATTGGTTAAGAGAAAGACAGAGACCAAAGTCTGGACACAAGAGTCTTCACATCCCAGACTCAAATCACAAACCAGAGCCATAAATCACCCAGGCTCCAGAGAGTCTGTAACCAAAGACTTTTATTGGTTAACTGAAGGAAGAACTGGTCAACTTCGATAGTTTGCAAGACGGATCGATACCAGCAGATGTTGTTAAACCCCCACAACATTCCTGACCCCTTCCCCGTTGGGACCTCTGAACGAACAAACAGAGTCCTTTTCTCTCTAAACCAGAAAACTGAGATTTTTCCTACAGTATACATAAAACTCATTCAAGAACAATTTTCAATGGACTTACAATCAAACATCATGCAACTACATAACTCTATTTTGTGTCTGCAACTTATATGTGTGTTTAATATGCTTAGATACCATATAACTCATGTAATGTTATTAGGGTTGGGCGATGTCCCCTAAATTGGCAGTTGACGATGTTTACAGTAAAACATCGCGATGGACGATGATATCGTCGGTGGGGGGTGGGTGGGGCACATTGTTGCTACTTACATCTACAGTGTTTACGCCACGGGAATACTCGGCTTGGCATTTTGAAATGTTTATTTGGCCGTTCAGGCGCGCAACCGAAGACAAAGACTACTTGACCATGTTGCGCTCGGAGCGCGCGCGCACCATCCTGTCAGTAGAATTCAGTTCTCTTTCGTGACTTATCGTGCTTTTAATATTTCTTTTCAATAGCACATCCTGCTCTTTTCTTTCTCATTCATGTTTTGTTATATCTATATTTTGTTAATCTGTGCGGATTATCAACAATACGATACATTTATAGGACATAAAGGGTCTCTGCGGCAAAAGTGAAAGTACCAGCGGCCAACGGGTGAAATGTTTCTCTTTGCACAGCAAAGCACCCGTTTCAATAAAAGGATATATTAAAGTTTATAAAGCCTACTTTTACATTTTCATTGCCGTTTTAAAATGAATATCGCCATCACCTTAAACAAGCTGCTCTGCTTGAATCCCAGTGCAGGAGCTGTAACTGTTAGGTTTAGGTTACCACAGAAACATAAGCGTTTGGTTGATTGCTGTGTGGTGACTCGTGACACTCGCGAACAGCACTGAACACACACGTCTTAATTTTTTTTATCGTTTGTTGGTAAAGGGTGAGAGACCTTGCAAACCACACGAGCCAAGGTTCCCAACCACTGGTGTACACACGAAAACGAACTGCCGTGAGACTGGGCTGGTCTGACAGGGTGGGGGGCGTGGCATCACGATGGTGGCTCTCCATCGTGATGTCGGTCAGCCATCACGATGGACGATGATATCGTCCATCGGCACAACCCTAAATGTTATAACTGTTAGATGTTTGAATGAAAGTGTGTTGTGTTTCATATCAGTATGATCGTATGCTCTTGATTCAAAAGATGGCTTGATTGAAATCTGTGTAAAATGTTTCGTATTCTTATAATACTGATCATGTCTAAACTGTGGCATCTGTTCTCTCTGTTAGTAAGGAGAGCACAGATAAGCATGATTTACGATCAGAACTGAAAAGAACGCCACCTCCTAAATTTAGCCAGTGTCTAATTGGCCAGAACTCATCCTGGAGGTTGGACAAACTTTGAGTTTAAAATCTTAAGAACCGAACAAAGTTTTAGAAGAGCAGAACCAAAAATGCAGCGGGAGATGAAGATCTAGACAGACAAGTAACCATGTAAATGTGCAGACGAAGAACCCAAATCAAGATCTGAAGAACATGGGTTAACCCTCTGGGGACCAAGCTGTTTTTGGGGCCCTTGAGATGTTCTGACATGCTCTGACATTTGTGCTTTTTTCAGTTATTTATAAACATGTTAATGGCAAAGGTGTAAATTCACTCTATATAGCACAAACAGGCCTACCATAATATGCGAGCAACATGTATGTAGATGTTTGTATTTTTAAGAGAATAATGTTTATGCGTGGTTATTTAAAAAAATAAAAATGAAAGTTGCTGAAATAAGACCACAAAACTCATACAAAATATGTGCCCACAAGACTTTTGACTAATGGATGTTTTCTCTTGGAGTTCTAGCTTCAAAATTATGTGAAAATAGTCTTGCTTTATCGTTCACAAAAAAAAAATACATTGATTTAAATGGTGTAAAACAGGTTTTGCTTGGAAAGCCAATATGCGAGGGGGAGGAGTAGTTTACACCTTAGATTACCCAGTCCCACCCACTCTGCATAATGACTCTGCATAATTAGCCATTCATTCAGGTGTGACACTGACTGAGCCACAATGCAAGGACAAAATAGCCTATATATTTAGAAGAAGACTTATATTGACCATTTAAGATTTTGCTTACATCTATCTTGTAAATATGTTTTGCTATTTTATTAAAAAGGTTACAATTACAACAATAATTACAATTTCAGCAATATTTCTGCAAAAAAAGTACTCTTTCTTTGTAAAAAAAAAAAAAAAAAGATTATAGGCCTACATTTTATCATATGTATTCATTAGTTTGAATATAGCCAACATTGGAACATCTTAGTCTATGACTTTATTTTTGACAAAATAGTATTTTATATATATGAGCAGAAAAGCTTATTTGATGTGACAGTATATTCTACAGTAAAAACTGTACCCAAATCTAGTCAACAAAATGTTGTCTTTCATACTTCGCCTGACTGTAACGCAGTAACTGTAACTGTAAAAGCAGTTTATTCTTTCACACACAGACGCGCGATTCATATTTAGGCTAAACAGTCTTTACAAATATGTACCCTTCATTCATCTCACAGAAACGCTATTCATATTATAGAAACGCGATTCATCTTTTTGTTTACATAAGCCTACAACGTTATTCCATAACGTTATTCCACATTAACACTTGAGAAAGGATAACTTAGCCTACCTCACTCCTCAGCGGGATCTGCTCCTCATATCAGCACGGAAAATTTTCTCCATAAGGTAGGCTATATTATGCCTCTTTGTTTACAGCTGATGTGGGGGCGTTTCACAGACTGAAATGGTTCTCAGAATTTGCGTTTGAATAGCACGCGCTCTCCGGGGCGTGGTCAAATTACTTTTGAATGGCTCCTAATGAGCTCGACTGGAGTCGCTCTCTTTTTATACAGATTACAGAAGCTGATAATATTTGTTTTTTATATAAATTACTTCATTTAAAAGCTGCGATCTCAAGCTTTATGCCCGTGGGTCTGTTTGCCTGTTTGACTGAATTTTCGCGGAGTTATAGATAATTTTCGAACGCGTTTCAAATGGGAGTTTACTGACAGAGAGAAGGCAGAAATAGCATCATGTTAGTTTTTCTTTATTTGTCAAAAAGCAAAACACTTTATTTGTATTGTGAGTATACAGAAAAAAAATAGAAACTGAACAGGATCGATTGATGTATTACACGAAAATGAAAGATCAAAATTAACAGAGCATTTTGTGTTTATTTTTCATTGCTAAAAAAAAACCGAGCAAAACGCGCGGGCGCGTTTTTGGTCCCCAGAGGGTTAAACAACTTCATTCAAGCCATCATCTACTCTCCTCTCAATTTCCTTTCTTTCTTTGTGTTATTCTTCTTTTCCGATTGAAAGTCTCAGTTTTAAGTTAAGTTTTGCTGCAAAGTTTCGGTCCACGATTCACGGCAACGCACGCTTTCAACTTCAAAGACCTTCAACCATTCTCCAGCCACCACGTGACTGGTTTTCCCTAAGCTCTATCCAAGCAAGAGGAGATCAACCAACGGACCCCGAAAAACACCCTTTTTACCCAACAAAAGGGAACCTTCAAACGGAAACGCAAGTAGACTACCTCCAGACTCTTAAGCTAAACTGGTGTAGTGATATAAATTAAATAACCTGTCTAAGAAACGGCCAGGGTTAAATTAATGATTGATGGTTCGTTCAGGTCATGTCTTGAGTGCATATAGAAATTCGGAATTTTCTTCCTCTTACCCTTAAACCCATTCTTTCCAAACTCATTCTTCTTTTTGTATTTATTTCTTTATTTATTTCTGTAACTAGTATGAATGTGTGCGTATGCGTGTGCGTGTGTTTGTGTTAGATATTAGTTGTTAAAATAATCAATAAAGTCTTGTTTGTGTTAGATATTTTTTTTGATAATTAGCTTTATGTGTTAGTATATAATCAATAAAGTATTGTTTGCATTTGAAAAGATATTGCTTGTGTACTGCTTACAAATTTATTGTCTTAAACTTCGATTTAAGTTACCGATGCTTTTACCCGTGATTATTTCTTAATTTATTGTTAGCTGGGGATTAATTATTTCTTGGCCAGGAAGATATTATATTTCCTAGGGTTAATACTTGTTTATGCTTTCTGTTCATTGGATGAACTGATAAAATGATCATACTATTGATTCTGCTACAGTAAATTCTGAAAATAATTTAAAATAATTAAAATATAAATTATTGATCATAATCCGTTATGAATAATAATTAATTATATTTATACGTGGGCGTATAAACCCTACAAGTGTTATTAATATTGTAGTTATTTCAGCAGTTTCCTTCATACATTCAGTTTAACGACATTGTTCAATTTCATTTATCATTCATGATTCATCGGAACTGTGTATGCATTTTAGACACCTATTATGTGTTTGCTCTTTCCATGCAATGAAAGCGTTTTATTTCACAGTGCCCACGCAATGACTAGGCAGCTTTATCAATGGCTTGAGCAGATTGACTCAGGACTACTGCTGTCTCGATAGAGAGCTGTCATCTGCTCATGTGAACAGCAGTGGCTGTCCTGAGGAGAGCTCAAACATGGACTGCTCAACAATGTGTAGATGAGAGCTATAGGGACCGAGTGCAAGCACTCTTTACCGTCTTTCACTGTATTTGTGAAAGACGGTAAAGAGTGCAGCGAGTATCTGGGAAGGAGAGCTGTGAGGGCGCGATTGACGCCACACAACATCTCCATTAATTTGCGCAAGTAGTCATTTAATGTTTATATATTTTAAAGCACTGAATCGCTACCGAACCGTGATTATTTCGATTCTTAGCATTTTAAATCAATTATTCGAATTTGATTTGATCGAAATAAACGATTCACAATAAAAAAAAATACATGATTCAAGATCGATGCATATGCATCGAGAAAACAAGTGAATCGTTACACCCCTACTTAAAGGGGACCTATTATGCCCCTTTTCACAAGATGTAAAATAAGTCTTTGATGTCCCCAGAGTGTGTATGTGAAGTTTTAGCTCAAAATACCCCACAGATAATTTTTTACAGCATGTTTAAATTGTCATTTTTTGGTGCTCAGAAAAATGTGCTGTTTTAGTGTGTGCCCTTTAAATGCAAATAAGCTGCTGCTGCACGGCACAGGGGGCTCAGTCTGTCTGAGGACAATATCACCTCACGGAATGATGATAATATTAGAAACTCTCAGTAACGGTGTTCATTTCGACCCGGAGTCGGACAGTAATACCTACAGAGTCAGAGTTCTGTATGGAGATGCAACAGGTATAGTTTAGTTTAATTACGGTTATAACGCATTTGTCATCTGCTTGTATGTATCCACTATTAATAGCCTACAAGTCTGCTGTTTCGGACCAGGTCCGAATAATGATCAAAAATATACTGATGAGTTTAATAAAGTTTATTGTACATCACACAAAAGATGAAGCGTTAGTTTTACTCCAGAAAATCACCGTAAGAGCTGAGTAAACACAGTATAAGAAGTGTGCAAGTAACTTACATAAACGAATTTCGGTAGAGTTGAGGGAGCATTTTCTTTGAAAACAAAATAATTCCACCTCGTCTTCAGCGGCTGCCTCAGATTTCGGGAGTAAATAGAGAGAGCTATGTGGATTAATACATCCAGCCACACAACACCTACAACGCTGGGAGACATTCTCGCCAGTGCAGTAATTGCGGAACTCGCTGTAAACTCGATCAGGGCGGGTCTATGTTGAAACGGCAGTGTCTGTCAACACTCGTGGGCGGGGCCTGTGGCTTTAGTGACGTCACTAAAGCCGCATTCTGAAAACAGGTCGTTGGGAGACACTGCTGATGATTTATGGGGATTAAAGTCGACATGAAATCAAAATTGAACCTATTTACTTTGTTAGCGCATATTACTAGTCTTGTGGTGAACAATTAATCCGTGCAAGTTAAGACACAGAAAAAAATTGTTTGCAGTGGTAATCTTTAATCAAAGTCTGAAAAGTTACTTCCGGTCTGGAATGGCGGTCCCTCTCTGATGACATAGGCTTGACGGCTTGGGTTGAAAAACGCTTAACCACTCCCCTCAAACCGTTAGTCTGCTATGAGCAGAGATGGAGAGGAGGAGCGCAAGAGTAAAACCCTGCCCTCTGTTCAATATTCCGTTTCACTGGGAAATACGTCACAACACTGGAGAAAAGTTGTTTGCAACTTCCGGTTCACGGGGACTTTAATAAAAAAGGAGTGAGTGGATTTTTATCACTATTGGGTGGTTGTGAACACACACTGCCAACACACATTTATGTCCAAACTTGAATTTTGCATAATAGGTCCCCTTTAAGACGAATATTGAACATAGATTAGTTAGCTTGATTCCGGCACGGACAATAGATGCATTGCATAGAACATCCAGGTTATAACACGTATAGGTCATAGCAACATACATAGGTGCCTCTAGCCCACCTGGCATGGGTTTTCTGCAAAGGTTATTACTGTGTTTGGGAGAAACCACAAACGATAACGGTTTCCTTGTCTGTGCTTTTTACACCGAGATTGTGAGTGCTGGGAATTCGTCTTCTGACCACGACAGACCGCTGCACTGAGACAGGGTGCTGTCATGGCCTAGTGGTTAGGGAGTTGAACTGGTAACCCAAAGGTTGCTGGTTCGATTCCAGAACCGGTGGGAAATGACTGAGGTGCCCTTGAGCAAGGCACCTAACCCCTTATCGCTCCTCGGGCGCCACACAAAGGCTGCCCGCTGCTCTGGGTGTGTGTATCCACGTTTGTAGTGTGTGTGTGTGTGTGTTAACTACTCACTACTCTGCTCCTAATGTGTGTGCATTAACTTGGATGGGTTAAATGCAGAGGTCAAATTCCAAGTATGGGTTACCATACTTGGCCGTCACTTTCACTTTCACTTTCTGTCTCGTGAATGCTGGGAATTCGTCTTCTGACCACGACAGGCCACTGCACTGAGACAGGGGTTGCTTATCGTGTGACTGAGGAATTTAAGTGATTTGTGCTTTGTACATGGCAGATCGCCACTCTAGGCAGGGAGCTTTGCACATATGCAGATCAAGGGTCCATGCTTAGAACCTTAGCTGCAGTCTCAGCGCTCGGCTCACAACTCTACCACAGGGGGAGAGCGTGAAAGGCCGGGCTTAAATCCTTTTAAAGGGTTGGGTGAGAGGAGCGCGACACTTAGTCGGCATAAGCTCATCACCGGAGTTCATAAGGTCCACCGATAGCATAGAGGGCAGACGGACTGAGGGATGCCCAGGCAGAAACACCGCGTTACGGGAGGCATCTGAAAGAATGTGTCATACTCATCAGAACGCTGCGGGAGGAAGCGGCAATGCAGGCACCGTCCCCCGGATGACAGTACCTCAACGGCGAACAGTAGATGAAAAGAAAGGAAAAGATTCTGAGGCAATGGCGTTCAGCGCCGCCTAATAGTAAGGGGGAGATCGCCTCTATTTCGCCCACGAGATTTCAAAAGGCTTCAGTAAATTCGAGGAAGGAGGGGATAACCCCAAAGCGCCATCTTCAATGACGCAGTGTCGAGAGACCGACACGAAGGGGAACTAGGGCTGCCCTCGACTAAAGATTTTTCTAGTCGACTAGTAGTCGTTCATTTAAGCCATAAGTCGCCTAATCGCGTGTTTATATTAATAAGCCATAAATCATAATAATGTCCCAGACAGCAGGTGACTGCGATCCGGATCCGTCTTCAAACCGGCAAATCCGCATCACAGTCACCTCCGTTTCACTGCTCTAAAACGGATCCAGCCCGGGCCCGGTTTCAGTGGGCGGGAACAACAGTCGCAAAACAGATTCGGGCCGTATCCGTGGAAACGAGCGCGCGAAACAATTTTTCTGGAGTTTAGAAGAGGAGGCTGCCACGGTCGCTACTCGTTATCCTACCTCAAACACTTCACCAAGGTAAGTCACACATGGTCAAACTGTTTTATTAATTAATACATTTCTTATTGATTATATTGTGTACTCGTTAGCTTTTAACTAACTAACTAATTTTTAACTTAAGTTTTGGAGTTTGTATTGCTCCTTAGATCGGTACTGAATCGTAATGTTAGCTAGCCTAACTCTTATTTATGTTTTCAGAGGGCATATGCTAACACGAAGACGACCCAGAGGATTGTAATTATATGTAATTGACGAATTTTAACTGTTTTCATTTATTTTCACTGTTGTTAAAGTTTTTACTGCGGTAATGTTAGTGATAGGCTAGCGTTAGCTTAGCTAAGGCCTCCCGCAGACCTTCACTTTATAATAAGGTTTCATTTGTTAACATTAGTTAATATTAATTACAATTAACTAACCATGAACAATACATCTGTTACTGTAGCCTATTTGTTAATGTTAGTTAATATAAATACTAACAGTTGTTCATTGTTTGGTCATGTTACTTCACACTGTGCATTAACTAAGGTTAACAAACAGCCTACAACATTTTATATTAATAATGCATTAGTATATGTAGAAATTAACATTAAAAAAGATTCATAAATGATGTAGAAGTGCAGTTAATTTTTAGTTTGTCAACTAATGATGGTATTCTCTTCTGCTCACCAAGACTGTGGTTATTTAATCAAAAATACAGCAATATTGTGAAATATTATTACATTCTATAGTAAAATATTGGCTAATTTATTCCTGTGATCAAAGCTATAATTTTCAGCATCATTTCTCCAGTCTTCGGTGTCACATGATCCTTCAGAAATCACTCTAATATGATGATTTGATGCTCAAGAAACATTTATGATTATTATCAATGTTGAAAACAGTTGTACTGCTTCATATTTTTGTGGAAACAACTATACCATTCAAACATCTGTAGTAAGTTTAATACTTTTATTAACCAAGGATGTCTTAAATCGATCGAAATTAAGTCAATGACATTTAAAAATGTTACAAATTAATGTCTTATAAATGTCTTAATTTAATAAATGCAAATACATGCTGTGCAACTTGAACTTTATATTTATCAAAGAATCATGAAAAAATTGTTAATGTTAGCAGCACAACCGTTTTCAGCATTGATAATAATAATAAGAAATGTTACCTGAGTTCCAAATCAGCATATTAGAATGATTTCTGAAGGATCGTGTGATATCTGATTCTGATCAATTTAAATGAATGTTTAAGTAATTGATATAGGCCTACCAGTTTATCCCTTAACTGATCTACATTATAGAAGAAATATAAATCAGGGCTCAGAAGCTTATTAGCTGGAGGTTGATGTTTTTTTGCACATTTTTTTTTTCTTAACAGGAGCTGTAAGGAAAAAACAGTCTTCTACCAATGCAGCAGATAGTGGAATAGGTTCTTGTGGAATCTGTTGATTTGACCTTTGACCCGTGACGGCGGCTGGAAGGAACGCTCAAGAGCCAAAGAGGCCTTAACTGAGGTAAATTTCAGATATAAGAAGCACAGCACAGTACAGCCGTCAGATTCTTTATTTAGTGCGACAATTACATGAATATCTAAAATCTTTCTCCTTGGTCTTTTTTTTTCTTTTTCAGATGCCTCATGGGAATTAAACGGCACATATGAAGTGGTTTGTAATACCATGGCTTTCCTGTCCTGTCCTTGATGTGTTTACAGTTCATTCTATAAAATTATTTTGGTAACACTTGACAATAAGGTTCATTGGTTAACATTAGTTAACTACCTTAGTTAACATGAACTAAGAATGAACTGCACTTCTTCAGCATTTATTAATCTTAGTTAATATAAATTTCAACATTTACGAATACATTAAAATCAAACGTGATTTGTTAGCATTAGTTAATGCGCTATGAACTAACATGAACAAAACAATGAACAGCTGGATTTTTATTAACTAACATTAACAAACATGAATAAATACTGTAACAAATGTTTGGCTCATTGTTAGTTCATGTTAGTTAATACATTAACTAATGAAACTTATTGTAAAGTGTTGCCATTATTTTTTGTATGTTTTTTCTTTGCAGCTTTTCACTGCCTCTGATCAATGCCACATTTTTTTGGGATAAATAATACATTCATGAGGCTTATGTCACTACACAACATGAATACCCATTCAAAACATTCTTTCAAATATACATTGAGAAAAGTTCTGAGCTTGTGTCACTGTTTTAAAGGGAAAGTTCACTGAGAAATGAAAATTTGCTCTTAATTTATTCAACCTCAAGCCATCCAAGATATAGGTGACTGTTTTTCAGTTAAACAGTAAAGAAGATTTTTAGCTGAAACTGTGGTCTTTGGTGATTCATATAATGCAATTCAATGGCTACTGTCACTTTGAGAGTAAAAAACAAATATATTACAGGCAAAACACGACTGCCGTGACAGGACTGTTTGCAGATGCTGTGGATTACAGGTAATAATGTTGTAAATAATGTTCAGTTTCTTTGACAGACTAATTGTTTTGCTTCATACGACCTCAATGAATCGTCAGGAGCCACAGGTATTAATTTTGTTTTCCCTGTAATGTTTTTTTAACTCTCAAACTGACTGTAGCTATCGACTTGCATTACACGAATCATCAAGGACCACATTTTCAGCTAAAAATCTTCTTTACTGTTCAACTTGTAGTTGCGTAGCTGTCAATGGAGGGAAAGAAATCTCAGATTTCATTAAAAAGATCAATTAATTTGTGTTCAGAAGATGAATGAAAGTCTTACGGGTTTGGAATGACATGAAAGTGAGTAATTAATGACAGAATTTAAATTTTTTGTGTGAACTATCCCGTTAACGGCAAGTAGAGACTTAAGTGTTTTATATAAACTTTGAGTACTTGTGCAAAAATGATCAAAATAAAAATAAAAGATGCACAGTGGCACTGTTTTGCATTGTTTTGTGAATTTGTTTTAATATGCTTAATAAATAAAAAATTTCTCAAAAGATAAAGCCCTTGAATATGTCAAATTTATTGTCCAAATAATTTTTCTTTCAATGCATGTTTACTGTGAAGTAGTGGCTGTGAGTCAGTGCTGACACTAGATTATCAGGTGGTATTTTAGTGTAAAAAAGTACAGTAATTCAACTTTTTATTGCCTAAGCATTTTGTGTTAAAAACAGAAAAAATATCAGTGGCATAAGACCATAAGATTAGATCATGTAAATGAGAAGATTCATGAAATTCTAGATATGTATACTACTTAGAGCGAGCGAGTGTGTTTGTGTACTGTAAACAAAATGAGCTGGCCCTGATCCGGCATGATTCTGGACCAGATCCAAAACAGAGCTGGACCAGATCTGGCCCACAATTAGGCCAAATCGCCATAAAGGAATCCGGAGCTGGCCCAGTTCTGGTCCAGATGAGAAAAAAACGGATCCGTGCCGGTGTTGGCCCGTTGTGCCAAAAGACACCGGCCCGAGTCCGTTGCGCGGATCTGGCCCAGAACTTACGAAGTGTCTGGGCCAGATCTGGGCCAGATGATTTTTGCTATCTGGGGTGCCTTTAATTGTCTACATAAAATACATAGCCTTAAAAAAAAAAAGGTTTTCACATTGTGAAAAAAACAGAAGGAGACTGTCCAGTGTTTCCCCTACCATTATATAAGGGGGGCGCCCCCCCCTCCCTAATGGCTCGCCCCCCACCCCTGAAGGTCAAGTACATTTGATTTGATTTTCTTTATAGCGCCAGATTACAATTTGTTATTTTATTAAACAAACTAAATAGTCCTTAAGTAATATGTTATTTATCTTATTTCCATGATGGCATGTCTTTTCTGTCTGTGTTTGTGCATTTACAATTATCCCAATGAGTGCGCACGCAGTCGCAGTCACATGCACACGCATCTGCCCCGAACTATTCATTATCCGCGTGCTGCTGCTGTTGTTGTTGTCTTTGGATACAGGAAGAAGAATCGGAAATGACGCATATTGCGTCTTAAGGTTGTCCGTACGTGCAGACGCTAACCGTGCGTCGCCGTTTACATCGGGATATTGCCAATTGATTACAAATTCCATGTATACAGGAGTAACTCTCTCTGCTCACGCATGTAAACGGGTTATTCCGAATGTTTCAGAAACCCAAATAGTGACCTTAACCCGACCATAACCCGATATTTGACAGCTTGTAAACGTAGTCAGTGTCGCATGATCACGATCGGCTCGCGCTGCACTGGTCCAAACTGATAAACGGTCCTTCAACCACATAATAACGAGCAGTTTCGTTCCGCTTGCATTAAGTTTGCCATTTGATGTTGGACAATGTTGTGGTCGCGCCGGCGTCTCTTACATTATGAGCACGCTTGCCACGCGCAACGCGCCTACATTTGAAATAACGAAATTTTGGTCGGCAGGAAAAATGGTCCAACGAACCGTTCGGTTTGAAAATGCGTACCGAAAACCGAACCGAAAGGTTCAATACGAATACGTGTTTCGTTACACCCCTACGGATTACATAATCTGAGAATATTTATTTTCCATTCACATTTGTTTATTCAGAAGTAGACATGTCAAGCTTTCTATTGATATGTCTGGGAGGGAAGTATACACCGAGTTTCGGGAGGAGAGGGGGTTGTGACGCACTCAAGTTCACTGAGACAGAGACAGCAGAAAGCGCTTCCTATTTGTTTTCTTTATTTTACGAAAGCACAACATTTTACTGTTATTTTGAGTTTACAAAAATAAAAGTACACCCTTTACAGTTTGCATTACAAAAATAAAAGTACACCCTTTACAGTTTGCATTACTCTTATCTGTATGACAAAAAATGACAGAGTATTTTAAGTTAAAGAAACGATCTGTCCGTAACAGCCTGTGTGACTTCGCCACCTCCTATGGAGATTTTTTCGTCCTGCGACTAAAGGACCTTGCACACTGAGTCCGAAATTCGAATCCAAAATTTTCGCACGTTAAAAAATAAATACGACCTCACGTTATGTCAATCACGCTTGCACACTGCCTCCGAAACTTTCGTCCGTCATAAAAAATTGTGGATACAGAATTTCAGGTTCGATTTTCGGCGTTTTTCGCATCCGTAGCAAGCATTTTGAATGGTGTTTTGACAATTCAGAGCCACCGAATCACGAATACGAAAAAACGCATGCGAAAATTTCGGACTCAGTGTGCAAGGACCTTAACAGACTAATAAAATTTTGGTCGACCAAGCAGTTGGTCTAGTCAGTTAGTCGACTATTAAGGGGCAGACCTAAGCAAAACAGCTTTCAATAATAATATTTCCTGCATTTACAGGCAAATTCTAAAATTAGCATTATTACTTGTTTTGAACCATTGGCACAACTGCTTAAAATATAAAAACTGCTAAAGTTTGTTTTTGATTGAGTGGGACAAATCACGTGCTTATCTCTTTATAAACAATCAAACAAAAACAATTAATTCATCATATCTTTCTTTTGTTTTGTTCTTTCAATGTAACTGAGTATCCCAAAATTAGGGATGGGCATTTCAAGCAAAAATAATATTCGAAGATTGCTGGGATTTATTCTATTATTATTCGAAAAATCGCACCCCTCCCCACATGCTCACCGGTAAAACGGTGTTCGCTCAGATCCTGCTCCAACATTAAATTTCTCTGTACTGTACTATACATGTTGTAGCCATTAAAGAAAAAGTATTTAGTTTCATATTTATGTTTAAATAATTTCATCTATGTTGATTATATGAAAAGTGAACAGCATGAGTAAAATAGGACCATAAGATGCGCAATATATCGGGAGATATATGGAGTGGGTCAGACATGATTTTGACCACTTTATTAAGTTTTGTTTTGTAGAAAACCTTTCTTTAAAGTGAATTTCATTTTGTATAAATTGTATCTTAATTTTAATAAATTTTTCATCAACCAATATTCTGGATTTAATTAATATGAAGCAAATATAGCAGACAATATAATCAGGACATGGAGGCGCCGGCGCGATTACTTGCATTGCACGTGAACTGGAGCTCGTCTCATAAATAGGGTTGGGAACCGAGAATTGGTTCTCATCCAGAACCGTTAGTGTTTTTGAAAAATACAGAAACCGTGCAAAATTCCTAAGTTTCGGTTGAAAAAACAGCTTTACTTTCAGTCTTTTCAACCACACAGTATCGATATTTCTGTGTTACAAATATTCAAATGATCGCAGAAGTACTGAGATCAGTTTATAGTTCGAGTATAAACACTGATGTTGACGGTAGCAACTAGGGGTGTAACGATACACAAAACTGACGGTTCGGTACGTCCCACGGTTTTGACGTCTCGGTTCGGTTCGGTTCGGTTCATTTAGGTGGAGTGGGGGGTTTAGAAAGCTAAAATTGTTTTTGTTTTTAAACAGATAATTTAATTAACAAATTGTGTCCTTGTCTTTAAATTAATTCAATTACAAGTAAACGTTTCGCAAGGATAAAACTAATTATCTGCTAATGCTGTAAACTATATAGGAGCCCTTACTTGCACATTACTATAACATTAAAGCTTAACAACAGAGCCAAGACTTTTAGCCTAAATTCAGTTGCTATTTATTTTTAGATATAATAATAATCAACACTCAAGTAACAAATTGTATGAAAACATGTAAACTGCACATAAGGCAGTTTTTACATTAACATATGTTTTTACTCTAATTTATTATTGAAATATAATAATTTACACAGTTGCTGTCATTTTCATGACAGATATTTTAAACATACATAAAATAATCAAGATGTCATTAACAGGTTAAGTAAAATATAATATATAGGCTAATATAGTGCATTTATTTAGTGAAAGAGTTCATTTCCTTAGCAAACCAACAAGCTGTGGACACTGAATGACTTGCCTGAGGTAAATAAAGCTATGTGAAAAAAGAAGCGTTTTATTGACATATTTCCGCTGTTGAAACACTGACTGAGCGATTACACGAGTTATGATGCCTTTCAGTAAGTATACTGTATCTTTCAACATACCTTCAGGTGTCCATTCATGTTTATTCTGTAACTGAGGAAGAGAATCGCGTTTACTCGCGCTCCGCGCTGCCGCTTGAAATGAGGAGCCTAGTAGCCTACGGTGATCTGTCACGCCACATCAAAGAGCGCCAAAACGACATTTAATGTTTGAATTTCGTCATCAAATAGACAGAATTTGAAAGATTACACCTTGCTTATTATCGAATGTAACAAAACACTGAGCTTATTGCGATTAAATGTGGTTAATGGTGGTTAGGCAACGCTGTATTCGTTGTGTACACATAAGACATGAGGTCCAATGAGCCGGGACAGCAGGGGGCGGGGCAGCAGGGGGCGGGGCGGGCGTGTTCGGTACGCCATGAGAGTATCGCGATTCGTATCGTGGGTGGTGTATCGCGGTTTTTCAGTTCGGTTCGAATATCGTTACACCCCTAGTAGCAACCAAAATAGAGTAAATCACCTTTTGAAAGTCGCTTCAAATAACGAGTGTATCGATTACATCTGATGATTCAAAACATTCAGAAAGACAACTGTTAAAGCTGCAGTCCGTAACTTGGTGTTCAGAATTTAATAATAGGGGTTATGCGCAACATACTTCCGGGTTCTACAAAACAGATATAACTACTTCCGGTCGTCAGCTACTGAGGTAAACACAGCGTAGGAATGGCGACCTTTTATAGCCGGTGTTTACAGGAGCTACCCATTCTATCCATTTCAGATACATCGTATTGCCAAACGGACTTCCAGACCCCCGAGTACTCCGTTAGATAAAGGATTTAAGTTTTACGCCTCCTCATTTATTCATGATTATGAAGGTATGTAAGTTAGTATGTAGCTTTTGCTAATGGCACCCGATGTAGAGTTAGCTAACTATCAGTAAGTTAGTTTAGACTTGTATGCTATCATAGTAGTTTAACCTTTTATATTTGCTTGCAGACGATTAAAACAATCAAATGAAGACTGCATTTAATTTTTTTTATAAAAAATTTTTTTATGATACTTAAGCATTCGTGACATTTGAATTAAAACAGAAATAAGAATTGTTTTCTAAAAAAGCGAAAAATAAGTTACCTCAGAGATCACCTACTGCTGCAGATGCATACGGTAGTGCAAACCGGAAATGCTTATACCTGTTTTCCGGTTCGAACGTTGGGCGTTCCGCATATCCCCTATTGTAGCTATATAATGAGCGAGTACATCATGAATGCCTCTTTTTAAACCGTGTTTTTGTCTTATCCTGAATCACTACGGTAAGCCTGTAATAAGCATTTATACTCGGACTACTTTACACCGGTCGGGTCGGCACCGCTGCGGAGAAGCCCAGTGACTCATCATAGACATAAACAGAGAGAAGTAGCTCCGGCTACAATGTTCTTCCGCAAGACGCATGCAGTTCTATTTATTAACCGCGAAACAAGTGAAGTCTTTATGAATCAATCATTCAAAACGATTGTAAAAATATTCTGTTTCACCTGTCTAGATCTTACATGTGTGTTCAAGCATTCAAGCCTTCTGAGAGGGTATTCTCCACTGCTGGAAATACAATAAGCTAGGAGAGGTCCCAAATTCTCCTAGAGAATACAGAAATGTTTTTTTTCCTTCAGAAAAATTCATTATTTTTACAAAAATTGCTAAATATGTTGAATTTGTTGACATTACCAGTCTGTTAAACTCATTTGACAATAAGAGAAATAACCACAAAAAGGATTGTGCATTTTTCCCTTACAACTATTTTTTATTAGTTGTTTTAATTATTTTTATTGAATGGGAACCGGAACCGAAACTGGAATCGGAAAATTTCTTACGATTCCCAACCCTACTCATAAATTAACCGAAACTCATCATACAGGCTACTTGCCTCACAGACATGAGAAATATATCCATAGAAAGCTTGAAATGTCAATTTTTTAAACAAAACAATTCAAAACGAAAAGAAACAGACTACTCTCTGCTTATGTAATCCGTAAATGTGCATCTCTCTCTATAGGCGCGTTCACTACTGCGAAGATGGTGAGTCAGCATCGTCAACTTCATCTTTGTAGCCGACAATGACACAGAAAACACTAGTTTATTAATAAACAATTAAAATGCCTCCTTTTCTATACTTGACATTCATAATCATTAGCCTACTTTTGCCGGTTCTTTGTGGCAAGCTTTAAGCGTACACTTGAGTGCGGAATAGGCTATATTACATAAAAGCTCATTATATTATATTATATTATATTATATTATATTATATTATATTATATTATATTATATGATACAAGTAATTCAATTAATATAAATATGCGATTAGTCAACATTAGTTTAAACATTATTTAAATGAACAACTACTGGTCGACTAGAAAAAACTTTAGTCAGGGGCAGCCCTACTTATTTCACAAATTTTCGAACCAGCATGTCACAAAGTGCACTCTGGGTTGAACGAGCGGAATCTTCAGAAAGGCGCTCTCCGCTCTGCAGGAAATATCACCACTCCGCTCACATGCTCTGGTGTGAAACAATGTGTTCTTCGGTTGTCTGAGAGTTTATTGACAGCTTTTAGTTGTGTTATTGGCAGCGTCACTCTCTGGTTACATGACCCACAGCATCAGCAACAAAACCATGGGGATTTTATTTTTTTAAACAATGAACGCACAACCTATTTAATGTTCTATAATTAAATCAACTAATCGAATATTCGAAAATCATGACTCATCCCTAACAAAAACAAGTCAAAACTTCAATGTACTCATTGAACCGTTTTCACATTTTGAGGCCTTTAATATTCCATTCAAAGACACAACATTGCAGCAGAGGCTCACCCATAGAGGGCGCTGGGACGCCGACCTCCCGCCGACCTGCCTGCCTGTTTTTATTTATATATTTTTATAATCTCTCATTTTGAAAATTAATCTGTGTTAATTACATGATAATATTGGTTTTACTTTAGAATGTGTTTAGAACTCTCCAGAATGATATTTGCATTCACTTTTATGTTGTTGTTGTAGTAGTAGCCAATAGGCTGTCTTCCCTAGGCTCCAGTTCGCTCAGCCCTACAGTGCTGGAATTTAAGCCAATGGTTCCCCGGTTGCTACGTAAAAAAAGTTTATATTTCGCCAATCATCGTCGTCGAATTTTATAGTTTAGGGGCTCTGAAAATATCGCCCATAGTACCAAGACTAGAGCAGTGCACCTACTGCACCACGGGACATTTACCTCAGAGAGGAGTGCGAGTGCAGCATGGCGACGCCGGCGACGTCGAGTAGCACTTATGTAGTCGTGGGAGTTGAGCTAGCCCCAAATTCAGTTAAATCTCTACACCTGTATCCCTTTGAAAGAAGAACATTAGCGGATAAACTCACTGTAAAAGAACTCGGACCAGACAAGCCAGAAGTGAATATAACCCAACAGGCGCGAGAAAAGGAGAAAACCTACAAGAGAACCTTTTCCCAAGGTTGGTTCGATCGAAAGGCTTGGCTAACTAGTTGTGGGTACGCCAGTGAACTGTTAGACTGCATGTTGTCAGTTCTCAGAGACCGCATTCTGGAAGAGGTGAAACAGTCAATATTGCCATTCAGGCAAACGAGACAACCGACATCTGCACTCATTGTCAGCTTGTGCTTGTGCTACGGTACATAGATGGCCACAACAACATTTAAGAACGCTTTGAGTTTATCGCGCTTCCAAATGCGACTGCATTATTGGAAAGGCTGAGCATCATCCTTCCTGCGGGACAAGAGAGAAAATGTATTGTCCAGGCCTATGATGGTGCCGCAGTGATGAAGGGTGCTACCGGTGGAGTGCAGCGTAAAGTGCAAGACGTCTACGAGAGTGCATACTACGTTCACTGTTATGCGCATCAGTTGAACCTCATCATGCAGCAGGCAACATCCTAAAGATCGGCCAGTTTTTTTCAGACATTGCAGGGTTTAAAAAAATAAATAAAAATCCAAGTCATTCAAACGAACGGCAGTGCTGGATGAAGTGGTGGCACACCGACTTCTAGGTGCTTCAACAACGCGATGGAACTTCCACAGTCGTGTTTGTTAACACAGTTTACGAGCACAAAGATAAACTAGTTAAGTGCTTAAGTTAAGTGCTTAAGTTAAGTGCATGTTAGACTAGTGAATTTATTTGTGATGAATCTAGATAACATTGACTAGGCCCAACGCAACAATAGCACATATTTTAATACAGTTTCATTAAAATTATTTTTATATCTCCAGCAAGTTGGTTTCTGATAAAGTAATTTCACGGTGAACAGTGACTTGTGAAACTTGTTTTGGATCAGGGACTCCGTTCCATCTCTAGTTGAGAATGAGGAGTATAGGGGACCTGTACAGCAACCACCCCCGAAGAAACGGAGGGCAATGGGAGAAGAAACGCAACAGCATCTGGCAATAGAGGTAAGCATTATAAATTTAAAATTATAGTAAAATTATATTTCTGTATTCTATTAGTCTATATGTATTTGTTTGCACATTTTTGTATTCTGAATTGTTATTATTAGACATATCTATCTACTGGAGAATGCAGAAATTATATGATTATTTTCACATTTATGCTTTTAATAATTATTGTGTATATGGTGTGTATTTGTGAGTGAGTGAGTGAGAGAGAGTTACAGAGACAGCCAATAAAGCTTATTGAACTGAGATAGTGTATGTGAGACTGAGTAAGAGAATGACAGCTAGTGTGTGTATTATAATTATAATTAATAAAACTTACTTGCTCATAACAAAATTGTAACTGCTATAATTATATGCTGATTTTATTGTATTGTTGAACTGAGAAATGTGAAAACTTAATGTTTTCTGTGTTTACTTTTCTACAATTATGTATCATTTCATGTGATACCATTATGAGCCAGGAGAGGTTTTCTTTCACCAAGCATCTCAGCAGTGCCACTCTGCCACTCACTCAAAGCTAGACTTAAAACAGAACTGTCCTTGATCTACCAAAATGAGGACTTCCAGGGTTGCAGTGGTGCACTGGCTCTCTTTCAGGTTCTAATGGAAAATAACCTTCAAGAGACATTCACAAAACTGTAAGTCTTAAGATCCTCATCACCACACCAATGACAACAGCAGAATCAGAGAGGTGCTTCTCTAGTTTAAAGAGGATAAAAACTTTCCTTAGGAACACTATGGCACAAGATTGCCACAACGCTCTGGCTATGCTCTCTATAGAGAAAAAACTCACACGGGAAATTCCAGATTTTAACACAAGGGTCATTGAGAGATTTGCCACTCAGAAAAATGGACGAGCAAAGTTCAAAGAGTTCTCCATCCCCTTCACTCACTCACCACCCCACATTCACTCTATCTACCTCTCTACACACAAATCTAACTGTCACAGACACCATATCTCTCTCTACTCTTTACTCTCTCTTTCTCACACACACACACACTCACCCTCCATCTATCGCTCCAACTCACTCACTTTGAACCACACACACAAACTATGTCATTCTCTTACTCAGTTTCTCTCTCTCTCTCTCTCTCTCTCACACACACACACACCCCTGCTATCTCAATTCAATAAGCTTTATTGGCTGTCTCTGTCACTCTCACTCACTCACACATACACACCATGTTTCACACACATTTGCCATTAAAATAGTGATCTCATTAGGAATGTAACTGTATGTAACTGTATTTTTGCTTTGCTTTTTTTGTTGTCTCTAAGTTCTGAGCTGGATTACTGTGTTCTATACTAGTTAAAATGTTAAAATCATCTTTCTTCTCATACTTGGTGTTCACTTCAAGAATGTTGTCCCACCCTTCTCTCTCTCTCTCTCTCTCTCTCTCGTATCAACACTGTTATCCAATTGTCAATCTGTCTACAGTGAACTTTAAAGATATGTAGCCTAGTCTACAGCTGGGGATTGATTAAATAACTAGATTGTTGTATTCCCTGTTATAATTTATCATTATGCGTTTGCACTTTTTCTATCTGGACACGGAGCATAATAAACATGCAACTCGTTCATTATCATTACCTGTGAAACTGTTGATTTCTACATGGCAGTTCAATTAATATAGTCTTTTTAGACCATTGGTATTGACTGGTTTGAGTTCTTTTATTGGTATAGGCAAGGGACCCCCCTTTTTTTCCCCCATTTCCATCCAAGTATACTCACCATTCATCTGGCTTTAACTGCAGTTGGATTTGATAAATATTACTGCTCTTGAGAGTAACCTGTCCGACACCATTCACTTCAAACGGGATAAATGTCACTGCATTTCGAACCATATCTAAAAAAAGAGAGACATTTTTAAAAAACAACAAGAAAGACAAAATACCCAAAAGGTTAATTCCGTGCTGTGTCTCACCTTTAATGACAACCTCTTTGTACCGACAGTCTCCGGTCTTATTCACTTTGGGTATAATAGTTCTTACTCCAACACACCAGCGTCCTGCAGTTTCATGCTCCTCAACCACAACATCAGCGTGAAGAAACACAGAAATATCAGTCATCTCAATATTGGTCCCCAGAAGACTAGATAAAACCTGATTTAATTCCGCAGTGTCCATGTCCCTGTACTCTGGCTCTGTCACGCCACACAGTCTCTTGTTTACTACATGTGGTTTCTTGATCCAGACGTCAGCAGCGGACCACATGCTCTCTGCGCTGCGCTTATCTGTCATGTTTATTTCAGAAGGCTTCGACATGCTTCCGACCTCAGTAATATATATAAAAACAGCCCAACATTACTAGAGTACTCTCCACTCTAACCACGAGTAGAAAATCGCTTAAACCAGTTGGTTGACGTTGACGCTGACGTCGTCTTCTTCTTCTTCTTCGGTGTTTATTCGGGGTTGGCAACCTAACTTATTGGTTCATTACCACCACCGAATGGACTGGAGTGTGGATCAGGGTATATGTGTGATGAAAATAAAACATAAAACAAATAAACAACCTAGAAAAATAAAACAAAACAAATAGACAACATTTTTTTATATATATTCCTTTACTTAAAGGGATAGTTCGGCCAAAAATTATATTAAACCCATGATTTACTCACCCTCAAGCCGAGATGCATTATTATGTCAATCATTTTTCAGACGAACACATTTTCAGTTATTTTAGAAAATGTCTTAGCTTTCAGTGGTTATAATGTCAAGTTATGGGGTCCACCTCCTTCAAGTCCCAAAAATGTGCATGCATCCTTCACAAAAGTAATCCATCCGGCTCCAGGGGGATAAACGAAGGCCTTCTGAGGGTAATCCGTGCGGTTTTGTCGTAAAAATATACATATTTAAAACTTTATAAATGAAAATAACTGGTTTCCGGCAACGGTCGACGCGCGTTCTTTTTTTTTTTTCTTTTTTTTTTTAATTTATTGACAGTATTTGCAGTTACAAACAACACATACAAGTACACATACACACAACTACAAAACACATACATAAATAAACATATTCCAGGGAGTCTGCAAAGTCCAGCAAGGCTAGTCAACAAGTAGTCCAATTCATAGTATCACTTACAGTTATAAGAGTTTAAGAGTTCAGTGTTCAGTCACGTGACGTCATAAGTTTTGAATATATCTGCACAGTCTTCAGAGCTTTACAGTTCTTTGAATATTTTATGGAGTCCAAATATTCATTCATTTCACTTTCAAATACAGGAAAAAATGGTTTAGAGCCCCTGAACTTGCATTTATGGATGTGATATTTAGCAAGTAGAAATAAAAGATTAATAATGAAATATTTTCCTTCCTTGTCCGTCTTAAGGTCGACTACACCAAAGAAAACATCCTTAAAGCAAAATGAGAAATCTGTAATGAGATAGGTTTGGATAAATTCAAGGACATCTGACCAGAATTTTTCTGTATAGGAACATTTCCAAAATAAATGGGAAATATCTTCATCTGACCTTTTACAGAAACAGCATTCAGATTCAATATCTGGTTTATACCGCTTAAGCACACGCTTTGCTGGGTAGAATGTGAATTAATTTAAACGTAACTTCTCTCACTTTATTAGTAAGCATATATTTGAAAGGCAAAGACCAAACGTTTTTCCAAGGGACATTCTCTATTAAACTGTTCCAATATGGGATTATATAAGGAATAGTAACAATATCTTTTTGGTATAAAGTCCTAATTGTTTTATTTTTAGTCTGGTGCACCGCAGAAAAGCATAAACTCCCCACAACAGTATCAGATAAATCCATATTGTGAGTCAGTGGCCATGGGAAATGAATGCCTCCCAGCAGCATTCTGATTCCAGAAGGAATTGCATCAAAGACAATTGCATATTCCTTAACTGAAACAGGAATTTGAAATTTCCGCAAAAAATCTGAATAACTGTACAGTCTGCCATTTGTGTCATAGAGTTGGCCAACAAGTAAAATATTATTTCTGTACCAGGTTTAAAAAAATAAAGATTTATTTTTGTAGAGAATGTCCTTATTATTCCAAATGTAATATCGATGAGGTGAGAAGTTATGTTTAAATAAGAGAGACCAAGACAAAAGAGAGACCAAGAAGGGGCTCTCTAACAAATAATGCATAGTAGTTAAATTATAAAAAGATGCTTTAGAAATATGCTACAGTAGGAGTGTAGGCTACATGAAAATACTATTTGAAGGAAATGTGTAATATTATCCTAACACAACTTCTATTGTGATTGTGAAAATGGTCATGACTTTCAGAGGCCAATTTAAAATATGCTGTAATTATATGTAGGCCTAGTTGTAACCTATATTCTGAAAAGTCATTGTTGAACATGTATTTTCACCTTAAAAACTGCTATTTACAAGCTTAATTTAGGTTCTCTGTGTTTGAGCAAGAGCAGCACCAAACCAGTAGGTGGTGCTAATGTCCCAAATTTAGGTACGCGTTAACACGTCATTTACGCGTTAACACGCAATTTACGCGTTAACACGTAAATACGCGTTAACGCGTAATGACGTGTTAACGCGTAAATTGCGTGTTAACACGTAAATACGCGTTAACGCGACAGTAGGTGTGTTCGACATCGGCTGCGGCTGGATGTAACCGATCGGCGAGAGTAGCCGCGTGCAGGCGGGGAGGAGCTGCAAACGGAGACGTGAAGTCGGACACTTTCTGGTTCCCGTAGTGACCGCTCACGTGGTGTTTGCATACTTTACCACAGCTGCAGTGAAATAAATGCAATATTTGCCAAATAATACACAGATGTTTCATTTCATGAGACATGTTCATTCAATACTTTATGTACTGCTTCATACAGCGTCTGTTTGAACAAGAATAAAGTTCAACATAAGCAACTATCAATGAAGTGGAGTCTACGTTTTTTAAGCAGTTTTAATTTGATAAACATGACACAATATAACATGACAACGACATGAAAAGAGTGTTCACTGTTATAATAAACTGATTTGAGAGCATTAGAGGAACTAAAGGTGTTCGAATAAACACGAAACACACGTGATCGTTGTCATGCGGTGAATCCGGCCAATCGTGGAACAGCTGTGTCGTCATCAGCCCTCCTGCAGCCCAGTGCAGCCGCTCTTGAGAAGCTGCGCTGGCTGAGTTCTCCGGCTACTCTCGAAACGCTCTCGCGGTACTTTGATGCCATACGTCACAGTCACGTGGCGTCGGCGCTGTATCAAGTCGGACAAAATTTCTAACCGGCATGCACTGCTTCAAGTCAGCCGCCGATCGTTCTGCGCAGAGCTGCATGAAGTCGAACAAGCCCATTTTCACACGTTTTGGCCCTTTTGGCCTTCCATAGTGCAGCTTCTCAAGAGCGACTGCACTGGGCTGCACGTGGGCTGATGACGACACAGCTGTTCCACGATTGGCCGGATTCGCCGCATGACAACGATCACGTGTGTTTCGTGTTTATTCGAACACCTCTAGTTCCTCTAAAGCTCTCAAATCAGTTTATTATAACAGTGAACACTCTTTTCATGTCGTTGTCATGTTATATAGTGTCATGTTTATCAAATTAAAACTGCTTAAAAAACGTAGACTCCACTTCTTTGATAGCTTATGTTGAAATGTATTCTTGTTCAAACAGACGCTGTATGAAGCAGTACATAAAGTATTGAATGAAAATGTCTCTGAAACATCTGTGTATTATTTGGCAAATATTGCATTTATTTCACTGCAGCTGTGGTAAAGTATGCAAACAACACGTGAGCTGTCACTACGGGAACCAGAAAGTGTCCGACTTCACGTCTCCGTTTGCAGCTCCTCCCCGCCTGCACGCGGCTACTCTCGCCGATCGGTTACATCCAGCCGCAGCCGATGTCGAACACACCTATAATAAATATATGCTGCGTTCTATTATTTATCCATGTTATTTATACTAGAAAGACAGACGTTGCCTAGCAACACGCACCAACACGCCCCCTTTCCTCGGATTTTGCCGCTCGGAAGTTTGGACAACCGTGAGGACACTGTCGGTACACGATAGGTTCCACCTGCACGATCCGTTTCACGCATGCGCGTAATTACGAAGTAGAAAACGTCACGGTTTTCCTACACTATCGGAACCACGCATGCGATGGCACAACTTGCGGCATATTTGTGTAACGTTAGTTGTATTGTGTTTAACATTTCACAGCAGGTCTATTTTGATGCTTTTAAATGTAGCTTACGCTATGCATCACGATGTGTTTACGTGGGGGCGACGAGTAGCACCGGGCATCCGCTCTCCCTGATTCGCTCTAACACCTGGGGTAGGAGCGTGACAGGGGGAACCGCATAGAGCGGGCAGCGGGGCCACGTGAGCCAGCGCATCCCTGCTCTTGGAGAAAAATTCCTGACAATGAGCGTTCTCTTGAGACGCAAATAGGTCTATTTTCGCTCTGCCAAATGTCCTCCATAGCAGTTTGATTGTCTGTGGGTGTAAAGACCATTCTCCTGCCGGAAGATAGTTTCTGGACAGTCTGTCTGGTCCCACATTCAGATGGCCGGGCACATGCACTGCCCTGAGCGAGCGCAGATTGTGCTGAGCCCAGACCAGGAGGTGTTCCGTCAGCCTGTGAAGGATTCTGGATCTGATACCTCCTTGGTGATTTATATAAGCCACCACACATCATTTCCAGGCAGTTTATATGCAGAAGCTTCTCCCGTTCCGACCACTGGCCGAATAACGGTCTGCCCTCGAGCAGCGCTCCCCATCCCGAGGTTGAGGCATCCGTAGACACCACCTTCACACTCGAGGAAGTCCCCATGCTTACTCCTGACCGGTACCAGTCGGTCACTGTCCAAGGTTTCAGAGCTGCGACGCATTTCTGATCGACCTTGAGGCCCAAGGTCTGCGCGGCGCGCGCTTTCAACCAATACTGCAGCGGGCGCATGCGAAGCAGACCCAGCTGAAGCACTGAGGATGCTGAAGCCATGAGACCCATCATCCTTTGAAACTTTTTGAGCGGGACTAAAGCGCCGTGGCGAAAAATCTCTGTCATGCGCTGAATACTTAGTCTGCGCTGCGGCGACAGCTGTGCTGTCATAGACAGCGAGTCCAGATCTGTGCCCAGAAAAGATATTTTCTGACTGGGAGACAGCGAACTCTTCGCCCAATTGACTGTGAGACTAAATTCTCGAGGTGATCGAGTAATATGGTCCTGTGTTCTATGAGCTCCGACTGTGATCGAGCTAGAACCAGCCAATCGTCCAAATAATTCAGCACTCGTATGCCTCTGAGCCTGAGGGGTGCGAGCCCTGCATCCATGCATATAGTGAATGCCAAATGGCAGGACTGTGTACTGATATGCCTGACCCTCGAAGGCGAATCTCAAAAATCGCCTGTGACGTGACGCTATTTGTATTTGAAAATAAGCGTCTTTCAGATCTATCGACATGAACCAGTCCCCTTGGCAAATTTGCGAGAGGATTTTCTTGGTCGTGAGCATTCTGAACCGTCGTTTCAGAAGTGCTTTGTTTAGTCGTCTTAGATCTAGAATGGGTCTGAGACCCCCGTCTTTTTTTTGGGTACCAGAAAATATCTGCTGTACATGCCCCCTTTGCTCTGAGCTTGTGATAAGGGTTCTATAGCCCCTTTGCTCAGTAGCTTCGCTATTTTGGCTCGAAGTAGGTGTGCTACTTCCTTTTCACCGTAGTATCGATTCGCGCCGCTTTGCATTGCGGGCGTCGACCGAACTGTAGCGAATAGCCTCTTTCTATAATGTCTAGCACCCACTTCGAAACCCCGGGTAGCCTTGCCCATGCGTTTGCACGAATGGCTAGGGGTTGAATGCGAAGCGCGCTCTGGTCGCTCAGCGACAGAGGGGCTTCAGTGTGCTGCAACATAAGCGTCGCGCTTATGACATTTGTGGCAGGGGGTGCGCTGATAACAGCGGGCAGATTGCCCGCGCTCGACTCCTCTGCGGTGATCAACCGAGAGGGGGAGGGCTGGGCGAGTCCCGTAAGACCTGTCATGTCTATGTGTGAATGTGGGCGTGGGATAGCGGGCACATTTACAACACTGAGAGCATTGTCCGCCTGAGCAGAGCGAATGCATGTTGGTTTCGTTTTACAGAAACCTTGAGACATGCAGAACGTAGTGTTTGTGGGCACTGGGCAGTGGGCACATTTACCACATTTAATGCGCAATCGATCTGGGTCTTCATGTGCGCGAGCCCTGTGTGACGGGCTGTGTTTCTGTGTAGGAATGAGCACTGGGCAGTGGGCATTTTGTCTACACTCATAACACCATCGGCCGTGGCCGGAACACCAGAAAATACACTCTTATGGGATTTATCTGGGTAGCTGTAAAAGCGGCGTTTGTGTGCAGGCAAGCGGGCTGTGTCGCCGACTTGTTTACTGCAGAATACACTGGAACAGTCGCATTTAGTGGAACTGAACGAGCGAGAAGTTGCCATAGAAACAGAGAGCGTCAACATGCTGGCGTTTGTTTGCAGGCGTGCGTGTATTACAATAGGCTCGTCCACTGCAATATTGACATTTCCAGAGAAATGTGTGAGAATGGAGGTAGATCCAGCCGCAGCTGGACTAGGGACACTCTCTTTTCTCCTTTCGCCAGTGACGCACGGAAACCATAGAAACGGTGCTTGGGTGCAGGCGAGCGGGTTGTACAACGCGCTCGTTGGCTGCAAAAATACACATCTGCAGTCGCCTTTTCAGGGAACTGACAGAGCGAGCATTGACAGCATAATTTTATCTGCCGGTAGACCCGGGATCGAACACGGGTCTCTCGCACGATAGTCTGAGAATCTGCCACTGGGCCACAGGGGAAGACACATAGGCATTAGTTAGCGCGAGTATTATCAGAGAGCATCAACATGCTGGCGTTTGTATGCAGGCATTACAACAGGCTCGCTCACTGCAGTATTGACATTTCCAGTCGCCTGAACTTCAGAGGGGAATGAGAAATGTATGAGAAATAGAATTCGGCCCGGCCGCAGCGGGACATAAACACTCTTTTCTCCTTTCGCCAGTGACGCACGGGAACCATAGAAACGGTGTTTGGGTGCAGGCGAGCGGGTTGTACAACGCGCTCGTTGGCTGCAAAATGCACATCTGCAGTCGCCTTTCAGGGAACTGACAGAGCGAAGCATTGGAGGCATAATTTATCTGCCGTTAGACCAGGATTCGAACACCGTTCTCTCGTGCGAAAAACCAAAGATTCCGCCACTGAGCCACAGGGGGGAACACAAAGGCTTTCAGATGCACGAGCATATAAGAGCGTCAACATGTTTTCTTCGCCGTTTGCTTGCAGGCGCTGCAATATTTATATTTCCAGTCGCCTGATCAGGGAACTGAGAAATGTGTGAGAAAATTCAGGTCAGTCCAGCTTCGGCGGGACTATAAACGCTCTTTTCTCGTTTCGCCTGTGAGTGACGCGTGAAAGGGGCGCAGGGGCAGGGTATAGCTTTCTTGTACGTAAAGAAAAACTAACCCCGACCGTCCGCTTCCAGCCTCCCCTGTGAACGGCGCAGTTTGCGCGGCTCGAACAGAGGGAGAGCAGGTATCATCCTCCAAGCAGGCAAGGCAAGCGGGCGCACCGGCGAGCTTTGCGTGTTGGGGGGGCGGGGGGCGGAGGCGCAGTCTCGGAGAAGGATGCCAGGTGAGTCCCCAGAGTCACCATAGGCAGTAACTAGCTCGCAGTGAGGGCAGTCGCCGTCAGCGAGCGCGAGAGCTGCGCGTCCTCAGGAAAGGGGCTTGAAAAAGACGCCCGGCTCTTTTAGTGTAATGGGAGTGTGTGTCGCGGCGGCGAACACACACATACACAAAACACAGTAGCAGAGAAAAGGATATGTACGCCGGAAAGCGTGAGCAGGAACGGCGACTGAAGGCGGCGAGTTGTCGACCGGCAGCTTCAGATGCAGACTAATCCCGCTGGGTGCTTGAATCAGACGGCGCGGCTTCCTCTCAGGATCCAGCGATGCGTAGGCCCGCTGAAGAGATGAAAAACTGCCAGCCAAACCAGCCTCTCTGGGCCGTATTTATAGCCCTAGCCCCACCCGCTTTCGACGGGACATGACGTAATGGGCGCGAAGCACCCTCATTGGTTCTGACGTCATGAGGGGCCTCTATCGATAGGCTGGTGCAGTTGCCGCAGAGCAGCCAATGGGCGCGCGAGCTGTCTCGCCCATGTCTGCATGCTGCTGCAATGCGTTTTACATTATTGCAAAATTAAGGATAATTTTTGGCTTCAATATCTCGAGGAAAAGAGGTTTTCCCCTAGCGTAAGAATAAGATACTTATGCAAGTACGAGAGACCTCTCGTAAGAGAACTGCGTATCATAAGCACTACAAATACAATTTGTGGTATTCGCACTTTCATGAGATCGGGCTGAGCAAACACATTTACGTTGTGGCAACGTCTGCGCGAAATTCAACAACTGAGAGAGATGACAATACATTTTTTATGCTAGATATCCCCCATTTAGCATGTTATGTTTTGAGGTTAATTTTTAATTAGTCAGATGTTAGATAATTAAGTTATAGCCTATACTTTTTAAATATTGTGTATCCTTATTAAAGTAAATTAGAAACAAAACACCTGCAAGTGTACACTTAGAAGAGTAAAAATGACAGAAGGCTACGTTAATTCAACTTTATTAAAACTGCATATGGCAATCAATTTGCACTTCCAAAAGTCATACATTTGTGGAAAAAAACGAAATAAACGAATATACAAATTTATTTTAAGTATAATAAAATAAAACATAAAAAGCTTAATGAACAAAACCGGGTTCTGTACATGGCAGACAGTGGAGCGAAAGCCGGGCGATAAAGGTCGGTAATGTAATCAGTCAGGATACATCCACAAATCCAGAGGAGCAAAGAAACTAAATAGCAGAAAAATCAAAGGAAAAACTAAACGGGTGTGCAAGCCGTTACCAAAAAAAAAATTTCTCAGTGAGTTTCCAAAAAAGGAAAAAACATTAACGTACAACAAGTCTATGCGCTTAAGTCGCTGTCTGTTTGGTTTCCATGGTGACGCGTCATTGCTTGTTACGTGACACACCGCAGCCACAACAGCGCTGAATGAATGATGAGCTGCTTTTATGTCATTTTTCCTTTTTTACATTTGTTAGCTATGGCATGAAATATTTGATATTCCGATTGTCAAATATATGCAACGCAATATATACTGTACCGGTATATAGCAAAAAGTATTGCAAGAAAAAGGCAAAATGAATGCGATCTTAAAACGATTTTTTAAATACTCGACGGGCCGGATTAAACAGCCCAACGTCAATGTTGTTTACAGAAGACAATAAGGAACATAATATGCATTTATTTTTTTAAAATAATATGCATGGAACAGCTCGTGCAGTGTCGTAAATTGTCGCAAAACAGAATTATCATTTGCGCATGTGCGTTTTCTACTGCGTCTACTACGCATGCGTGAAACGGATCGTGCAGGTGAAGACTTTTTAAATTTTTTAATTTTTTTTATTAACATTTATTTAAACTTCAAACCATACAAAACACAAAGACATACCAAATAACAAACGACAGTTTCACATTACACCTTACAAAAAATCTTGAGAAAAAATAATCCTCCCTAACAAGCAACAGATACCTAACCAAAATAGTTTGACCCTATCAGCTATAATGTGTGAAAATTAATAAGTACATAAAACAAGAACAACTCAACCAAGGAAATATACCTAAAAAATAAATAAGCAAACTTAAGAACAACTCAAATTCCCTAACATAGGGGTTTATATCAACTGATATTCTAATATAAGTGAGAAGAAGTTAATAGCAGGGACTGTATCAATTTGATTTACAAAATAAAGAAAAGTCATTTTTTAATGCATTCACATTTGGAAGAGATTTTGTGAAACGACATTTGTGGATATAGAATTTAACAAACAGTATAATGTTATTTATCAAATATTCAACTTTTTTATTTTTCATTAAAAGTCCATATTTGATCCCATTCCAGGAAAAAAAAATTCATTTGAATAGACTTAGAAATCAGCCAGTTATGTATTTCCTTCCTCAAATTATGTACAATCTCACACTCAAAAAAAAGATGTTCTGTTGATTCCGACAATGATTTACAAAAATAACAATTCTCCGTTTCAAATTTGAATATTTTTTGAATAAATTCTTGTGAAGGATAAATTTCATTTACCATTTTAAAATGGATTTCTTTCAATTTAGGAGGAATAGGAAATTTCAAAAACTTAGTTCTAATTGATCTAATTTCTTGTTTAAGTTTATTATGGAGTCAATATAGGGCCATATATATCTGCAAAATAAAACAATGTTTTGCAAAAAAAAAAAATGTTTTGCAAAAAAAAAAAATGTTTTGCAAATAAAAATAAGAGTATTGAGATTTTTTTTTTTGCTTTTTTGCAAGTAAAAAAAAAATTATTGCAAAAGAAAAGTTAACCACTGAGAGAAAAAATAAAGTTTAGCAAAGTAAAACTTCAGCAGCATTGACTTTGCAACACATATTTCCCTTTGCGCCGCTCCTTTAAATCCGCGTTTCAGTCATCTGTGCCTCTGCGGCGCAAGCTTTCCTTTGCGCTTCATTTTTCTTTGCGCCTCGCTTTGTGTCCCTGATTTGACGTGGGGGGAGGGGTCAAGAGGTTGGGGTGTGTACAAGGGACGAAGGCGCGTCCCTCTCGTAACGTCATCAGCGCGAGCCCCAGACCGACTGGATCGATCGAAATGGCGGAGCAGAGACATGTGAGGCTGCGTTCCAGTCCACTTTTAGACACGCACTTGCGAACTTCCCTAAGCACTTCCCCTTGGGGGAATCCCTGCCGCCATTTTGAAGTGCGTTCCACTTCGTGAAGTGGACGAGGGAAGTTTATATGGACAGACCCTCGTTCCCTCGATTTTGACCGAGGGAGCGAGTCTGCTTCAATGTACACTTCAGGCACCTATATGTCCCACAATGCAGTAAGATTGTGACGTCACCACATATCTCATCTAATCACCACCACAACAGACAACTCTTATGATATATTAATAATATATATTTTTAATTTAAAACAACCCAAACACACCTATAAACATTTGGATGCTGCATTAAACAAATTCTTAAAGGGAAACAAAATGTAAATAATAAATCAACTCCACAGCTGATTCCAAGTGATCAAGGGCTTAGGACGTTCCATTTCAGCCCATTGCAGTTTCCGCCAGTAGTGAGCACTCGCAATGACGTACATCCGAGTGAACGAGACGGAGGGAAGTTAGCGAGTGAAGGGCATGACAATTTTGGACTGGAACGCAGCCCGGGTGATGGATCACGTATGTATTATTGACAATAATAGTCTGGGGCTCGCGCTGATGACGTTACGAGAGGGACGCGCCTTCGTCCCTTGTACACACCCCAACCTCTTGACCCCTCCCCCCACGTCAAATCAGGGACACAAAGCGAGGCGCAAAGAAAAATGAAGCGCAAAGGAAAGCTTGCGCCGCAGAGGCACAGATGACTGAAACGCGGATTTAAAGGAGCGGCGCAAAGGGAAATATGTGTTGCAAAGTCAATGCTGCTGAAGTTTTACTTTGCTAAACTTTATTTTTTCTCTCAGTGGTTAACTTTTCTTTTGCAATAATTTTTTTTTTACTTGCAAAAAAGCAAAAAAAATTCTCAATACTCTTATTTTTATTTGCAAAACATTTTTTTTTTTGCAAAACATTTTTTTTTGTTTGCAAAACATTGTTTTATTTTGCAGATATATATGGCCCTATATTGACTCCATAGTTTTTAAATAATATGTTCTTTTAGAGGGCCCAGAATAGATCTCATCAATTAGCAATTTTCTCAGCAACCGGTTATTGCATTTTTTGTCCCCAAAGTTCATATCATTGATCTGTGTTTTATGTAATATCGGGTTCAGGGACTGATCCAAATTATTCCTTATTATATTAATCATAGCCATAGAAACCGACTACATTTCTGTAGTCCTCCAGCGTACAGATTATTTTATATTTATGACTAAATTCCTCACATTTTAATAGATTTCCTTCTTCATTCATCATATGAACAATGGACCAAATTTGTTTTTCCATCCATCCTTCCAAGAATATTGATTTCTTCCTTCTTAAAATCACCCTGTTATTCCAAATCGGGATGTTATGTGGACTAAAGTTATGTTTGTAAACCATTTTCCAGTAGAGCAGCACTTGTTGGTGGAAGGCAGAGAATTTCACAGGTAACTTTGAAACCTCAAAATCACATGTCAATAGGAAATCTATACCGCCTAATTTTTTAAACACAAAATAGGTAAAGAGAACCACGTGTCTTCACTACAATTCAAAAACGACTGGAGCCATTTTAGTTTAAGTACACCATCCATGGTCTTAAAATCAATTGCATTTATTCCTCCCTCCTCATATTTTTTAATCATGTCTGCTTTTCTAATATAATGGTGTTTATTTTCCCAAATAAAGTTAAAGATGAGAGTGTTTATTTCTTTTAGGTTTTTAATGGAAAGCGGTAATGAGTACGCTGGGTATATTAGTCTGGAGATAAGTTCAGTTTTTGTCAATAATGATCTTCCAAATAATGTTAGGTCTCTCTGCAACCAATTATTTAATATTTTTCTGGATTTTTCAATAGGCTTCTGGATGTTCTTGTTGTTACTGGTTCTCGAGTCTTTGGAAACCCATATACCCAAATAACGAACCTCCTTTTTCACTGGGATGTTATACAACATAGTTTCTGAACTGTCATGAATACTTAAAAGTTCGCATTTATTAAGATTAAGTGTTAGGCCTGAAGCCTGGGAGAATAATCCCATCCTCTGAAGAACGACAGGTATTTGATCCTTATTTTTTAAAAACAGTGTCGTGTCATCCGCTAATTGACTGATAAGTATTTGTTTTCCGTCTATATTAATGCCTTCAATTTCAGAGTTTTTTAACCAGATGGACAATAACTCAGCAACTATAATAAATAACAGTGGAGATAAACTACACCCTTGTCTTATCCCTCTACCAATGTTGAATCTTGGGGTTGTACCCTCAGGGAGGAAAACACAGCTACTAATATCTGTATGTAACATTTTAATTATATCCAAAAAATATTCTCCAAATCCAAAGTATTCTAATGCGTGATAAATAAAAGAATGTTCAACCGAATCGAAAGCTTTTTGAAAGTCAAGAAATAAAATATAAGCATCATCTTCCACCAAATCGTTGTAATCTATTCGATCTAAGACCAATCTGATATTATTATGAATTAATCTACCTTTCATGAATCCTGATTGCGAGTTGCTTATGATTTTTGAGAGACCTACTTTTAATCTAAATGCCAATGCCATGGTAAGGAGTTTATAGTCTGTATTGAGGAGAGTGATAGGCCTTAAATTATTTAATATTCGTTTGTCTTTCTCCGGTTTGGGTATTAGTTTAATTAACCCCTGTTTCATCGTTGTCATCAATTCTTTTTTATCAATACTCTCTATAATTGCATCAAATAATAATCCTTTTATTTCTTCCCAGAAATGTTTATAGAAATTAGCGGTTAATCCATCTGGACCAGGTGAACGATCAGATGCTATTTTTTTAATAACTTCATCTAATTCCTCTAATTTTAAACCTTCTTCACATAACTTTTTTAAGTGATCATACATTTTTGGGATCTTATCCACTATTGTTAGAAAAAAATGTTTTGAATCCTGTTCATTGTAAGAAGGAGAGTAAATGTTACTATAAAAGTTATAAATTTCTCTCGCTATTGATTCTGTGCAATCTTCCCCATTAATTAATAGACAAGAAATTGCACTTTTTTCTTGTCTTCGTTTTTCAAGCCTATTAAAATAGGCTGAATTTTTTTCCCCATCCTCTATCCACTTCGCCCGTGATCTAACAAATGCCCCTTGGGCTTTGTTAAGGTAAAATTGGTCTAATTGAGTCTGTATATTTGAAATGTCTATTTTATCCTCTGCTGACCAATCCAATTTAGAGTAGTAATTGAGCAATGTTTTCACCAAATGGTTTTCCTTCTCTCTTTTTTCCAATTCTAGTCTTTTACTAAAAGCAATAGAGCGTTTTCTTATGGAAAATTTTAAAAAATTCCCATTTTTGTAACCGGGATAAAATGGTATCTTTGTTAATGTCTAAAATGAATTCTTTAATTTCACGACAGTAACCATCATTCTTTAAGGAGGGATGAGTTAAACTTCCAATAATCCTTCCTACTCCTTGAAAGAGTCTGATTAGAGATGGTCAAGCTTATTACACAATGATCGCTGAGTGGGTTTACAGAAATATTAGTAGATACTTTGAAATGCATTATGGGAGCAGAAACTAACCAGTAATCAATTCTTGATTTATTGTTTCCATTAGGTTTTAACCATGTAAATTGTCTTAACTGTCCTAACAGGCTTAACTGTTAATTGTCCTAACATTTGTTCTCCATATATCCACAAGATAATTTTCGTTCATAAAATGACCAATAATGGGGTTTGGATGGCACTGATTATATTTTGAGGGCCACCGATCTATCCATTCATCTACAACAATATTAAAATCCCCACCTGCTACAACAAGATCAGTAACATAGGTTGTTTTCAGCTCCTCTATAACATTTGTAATTTTGTAAAGCAAAGTTTTGTTTCTAAGTTCGTTATTGTAACCATAAATATTGATCAAAATGAAAATGACTTCTTCTATTTTCAAAACACAAGCTGCCCAGTGACCTTCACTATCTGTCCTTTGTGCAACAACTTCATCATGAAACTTATAAAAACAAATAGCAACTCCTGCGGAGCGATTAGAACCGCATGACTAAATATCATTTTGTCTCCCCATTGCTGGGACCAAAATTTGACATCCGACTTATCAGAATGAGTTTCTTGAAAAAGGAAAATATTTGACCTTAGTCCCTTACAAAAAAGAAAGATCGCTTTTCTTTTGACAGAGTCTTTTAAACCCCTTGCATTAAACGATGAACAAGAAATTACACTTTGATGTGGCAACATTGAACACAGAAAAAAACAGAAAAAAGTCAGTTAAGGAGGTGAAAGCAATAACTGTGAACGTCCCCTTTTTAGAAAAGTCTTTCCCCATAATGTCCCTTTTTTTTATTTCTTTTTTTTATACTCAGCCCGCTCCTTTAGGTGTCACCTCGATGCGCTTGCCATTGATGTATCCATATGGACCTCGGAAACCTGCGGTTTTCCCTTCTTTTCTCGCTTGTTCAATCTTGGGCCACATCTCTTGCCTTGCCAGAAGGTCATCCTTAGTTAGATCCTCAGCAAACCGGACCCCCGCCTCCCTGCACGTCGCTGATAATTTCGTTCTTTTCCAGATGTCATCTCAGATATTTCTTTTGGAGAAGAGAACGATTACCTGTCGGTGCCTGTTCTCTATCTTTCTTCCTACCCTGTGGACGATGTCCACCGCGTCCTCCATCTTATCAGCCAGGTCTGGGGCCACTTTGCACAGCAGATTGACGGTATCGGCTCTGATGTTTTCATTTACATCTTCTTTTTTCCCTTTAATCCGAAGACTCCATCTTCTTTTGTACCTTTCTTGTTCCACCAGCCGTTCTTTCAGGTCCCCCTTCTCTTTGAGGAGGGAGCCATCCTGTTGCTCCAAGGATTTGATTTTTGTTTTGCACACCTCTATGTCTTCTGAGTTAAGCTGTGTTGTTTTTGCAACAGAGGCTAGCATGGCACTATGTTGTTGTATTTGAGAGCTAATATCGTCCATGCGTTCATTTAGCCGTTGTCCAAGTTGATTAATAGCCGCCAAAATGTCTTTCTTCAAAACATCACTTGCACTTTCTTCAGGTGTATCTTTAGGCTTTTTTTCCTGTTGTTTTTTTTCTGGTGTATTTGTTGGGGTCAAGTCTTCTATTCCCCGCTTAGCAGAGGAGTTAGCAAGCTCCGTTTGCATAGCATAGTCATGCTCCGCCGCTTTTTCCGAACGTTTAGAAGAGAGGGATTTGGACCGCAGGAGGGTTCTTGGCATTTTTCATCTTGTTCACGGGTGAGTATACTACAGTCTCGGTATTAGAAAATGGAGATATCAGTCTTACATGATAACAAATCCGGGACGGTGAGCAGCTTCAGTAGAACTCGACCACTTCCCTCGCCATTCCACCGGAAGCCCGTGCAGGTGAAGACACCGAGCAAGAATTCCGATACGGAATCCAAGATGGCTGCGCCCTGTGTGACTTGTTTTCATTGTTTTTGTACCGCTTTGGTTGTTTAAATGACGTTGTTTAAATTTTACTCACTCGTCGTATTACTGCAATACCTTCCTGCGTCCGTATCACTGCCTGTGGGTATGGGAATCGGTCTTGTTGTGAGTGCAATATTGATTGAAGCCTTGTTTCAAACGTGGCTAGCGTTGCTAACAGAAGGTAAACTAGTTACTAGGTGAAGCACATACTTATTTTGGAGCGCCTGGACTGGTACTCGGCCAGTGCTACCATAACAACAGCTTTCCGGGTGGCGTCCATGTTTTTCTCCGACTCAGACGCGCAAATCATACCAGAACGCTTGAAGTGTGGAAGTGACGTCATATACGAGGTCCAAGTCGGTTCGTTGACAATAATAGAATGCACCAATAGACGCCCTATTGGCCGCTTTGGAACGTTGCTGCGATACGTCAACGCGTCCGCCATTTTGCGGAGGGCAAGACTGCGCTGTAATCAAATGCAAGTAAACAGGTGAGCTGCGGTTTTTCTGGATAAAAACCAAAAAAATTATACATTTATCAACTGATTTCAGTGGTTTGTATGTGGTGTACAAAAAAGTTCCATCTCTAGTTATTTAAAATCTCGATAGTAAGACTTATAAAATATTTTTTTTGATAAGGAATGGCCAAAGCTCAGGCTTGTCATGTATTTGGCTTTTTATTCTTGGATAAGAATTGTAAACTACTGAGATATAATTAAATTTTCACATTAAATTAAATAAAGTTTTTTTATTGTGGAAAAAGCATATTCTGTCATTGACCCGATTTTAGCAATAACAAAGATAACTGATGGATCCTTTATGGTAATGATGTGGTACAACTACAGTGCAATGCAAATAGTAAATATAAGATAAAGTGAGAAGTAGGCTAATAGTAAATAGTTTAGTCAATAAATAAACAAACAGTATACAGCAAATAAAATAGTAATGAAAAGTATAATTATATAATATCATAAGTACTGTAATATAATAATAATAATATCAGGGATGCAAACAGCGCGCTTTTCGGCGCTTCGCGCTTTTTTCACGTCAGTTTGGGTGACTTCCCAGCAAACACGCGACGTCAGATAGACGTTCAGATCATGTCTGTATAACGTCCGTCAGTTCAGAACCACTTTTGTACGTCCTGTGGACGTGCAAAACAGGTTCAAAATTTGAACGTCTGACTAGGACCCCCTATGGACGTCTGTGGACGTGCAAAACAGGTTCAAAATCTGAACGTCTAACTAGGACCCCCTATGGACGTCTGTGGACGTGCAAAACTGGTTAAATATCTGAACGTTTGAATAGGGACTTTTTTTTACGTCTGTGGACGTGCAAAACAGGTTCAAAATCTGAACGTCTAACTAGGACCCCCTATGGATGTCTGTGGACGTGCAAAACTGGTTAAATATCTGAACGTCTGACTAGGGACTCTTTTTGACGTCTGTGGACGTGCAAAACAGGTTCAAAATCTGAACGTCTAACTAGGACCCCCTATGGACGTCTGTGGACATGCAAAACTGGTTAAATATCTGAACGTCTGACTAGGGACTCTTTTTGACGTCTGTGGACGTGCAAAACAGGTTCAAAATCTGAACGTCTAACTAGGACCCCCTATGGACGTCTGTGGACGTGCAAAACTGGTTAAATATTTGAACGTTTGAATAGGGACTTTTTTTTACGTCTGTGGACGTGCAAATCAGGTTCAAAATCTGAACGTCTGACTAGGGACTCTTTTGGACGTCTGAGGACGTGCAAAACTGGTTCAAAATCTGAACGTCTGACTAGGGACTCTTTTGGACGTCTGTGGACGTGCAAAACTGGTTCAAAATCTGAACGTCTGACTAGGACCCCCTATGGACGTCTGTGGACTTGCAAAACTGGTTCAATATCTGAACGTCTGACTAGGACCCCCCTATGGACGTCTGTGGACGTGCAAAACAGGTTCGAAATTTAAACGTCAGACTAGGGACTCTTTTGGACGTCTGTGGACGTGCAAAACTGGTTCAAAATCTGAACGTCTGACTAGGGACTTTTTTGGACGTCTGTGGACGTGCAAAACTGGTTCAAAATTTAAACGTCTGACTAGGGACTCTTTTGGACGTCTGTGGACGTGCAAAACTGGCTCAAAATCTGAACGTCTGACTGGGGACTTTTTTGGACGTCTGTGGACGTGCAAAACTGGTTCAAAATTTAAACGTCTGACTAGGGACTTTTTTGGACGTCTGTGGACGTGCAAAACTGGTTCAAAATTTAAACGTCTGACTAGGGACTCTTTTGGACGTCTGTGGACGTGCAAAACTGGTTCAAAATTTAAACGTCTGACTAGGGACTCTTTTGGACGTCTGTGGACGTGCAAAACTGGTTCAAAATCTGAACGTCTGACTAGGGACTTTTTTGGACGTCTGTGGACGTGCAAAACTGGTTCAAAATGTAAACGTCTGACTAGGGACTCTTTTGGACATCTGTGGACGTGCAAAACTGGTTCAAAATTTAAACGTCTGACTAGGGACTTTTTTGGACGTCTGTGGACGTGCAAAACTGGTTCAAAATGTAAACGTCTGACTAGGGACTCTTTTGGACGTCTGTGGACGTGCAAAACTGGTTCAAAATCTGAACGTCTGACTGGGGACTTTTTTGGACGTCTGTGGACGTGCAAAACTGGTTCAAAATTTAAACGTCTGATTAGGGACTTTTTTGGACGTCTGTGGACGTGCAAAACTGGTTCAATATCTGAACGTCTGACTGGGGACTTTTTTGGACGTCTGTGGACGTGCAAAACTGGTTCAATATCTGAACGTCTGACTGGGGACTCTTTTTGACGTCTGTGGACGTGCAAAACTGGTTCGAAATCTGAACGTCTGACTAGGGACTCTTTTTGACGTCTGTGGACGTACAAAACTGGTTAAATATCTGAACGCCTGACTAGGGACTCTTTTTTACGTCTATGGACGTGCAAAACTGGTTCAAAATTTAAACGTCTAACTAGGGACTCTTTTGGACGTCTGTGGACGTGCAAAATTGGTTCAAAATTTCAACGTCTGACTGGGGACTTTTTTTGACGTCTGTGGACGTGCAAAACTGGTTCGAAATCTGAACGTCTGACTAGGGAACCCTTTGGACATCTGTGGAAGTGCAAATTTGGTTTAATATCGAACGTCTGAATAGGGACCCTTACTGTGGATGTGTGTGGATGTGCAAGAAAGCCAGGACTCCTTTTGGACAGAAGACTATTTCAGTATCTGAACCAATCTGAAATGTGTCATTGTGAAATGCAAGAAGTTTTTTGACAAATAGTCATACGAAATACTGGTAAATAAAAAAATAAAAATAATCACATTATTATGAAAATGGCAAATGATATTGCATAATAAGTTGATATTATGCAATCATTCTAAAATGAATAAATTATTTACAATTTATTTAATATATGGATTAAGAAATAGAAACTGTGAAATTTCTGAAAAATTTGTATTTTGGATGTGAATGTGTGCTCAAACTTGTACATTCAGTGCATGCACATTTCCAGCATTAAAAGCAATTCAGTAGAATTACAACCCACTATCAAGTGGTGCAGAGCACGCTTCATGATTCTCTGGATCTTCCACATAGGGTTGAGCCCACAAAGGGCCTAAAATGTTACAGATTTATATTAAAAATGTTGGAGTGGGATCATATGTGTATTTTTGTTTTTGTAAAGACTCCTAATTCAATGCTGATTTAGCACATATCTCATCACAAAATGTCCTGATGTCATTGGAGGACACAGAATCCTGTACTGATGAACAAATATAGCGAATACTTATGTGTGAGATTAGGGTTAGGGTTAGGATTAGGGTTAGGGTTACCCTACCCCTAGCACAACATATTTCAATATACAGCAAAGAAGGAAAATCAGAAGCTAAATCGATAATAAAGAAAGAAGTTATGAGAATGTGGCAGGAACAATAGAATAGAGGAAACGGGAGGGGAACTATTTTTATAAACCCTTAGGTTGGGGTACGAAGGGGGAAATCATTGCAATGTTATTGTTAGGGCACACTAGACTAAACAAAACTCTGCATCTACTAGGCAAGCATGATACTGGTTTATGTAATAATTGCAATGTACCTGATCAGCAGAGTATTGTTATGATGTGTAATAAATATGATAGCAGTAGTCAAGAGGAAAATTTAGGGCATGGGAGAGATTTTAAAAGAAATATTAAATAAATCGTCAGGCCATAAAATAATTTAATATTTATTTTTAGTTTCTAAGAGCTACCAAGCTGGATAAAATCATTTGTTTTATTTATTTATTTCGTATAATGACATAGCATGTAAGCCAGAGATCATTTATAACCTGAGGGTGGCGGTAATGCACTAAAACAGTTTGCGACCGCCGTTAAAAAATCAAAGAAGAAGAATCGCACGTCACACTGCAACGTCACCAGGAAAAGTAGTATCCTGCTGATGAAAGAGGCTGCTGACACGTGGAGAGAGACACTGCATCAAATAGAGGAGTCAGTTGAGCATGTAATTCTTCACTGTCAAAAATTCTCTCAAGAACGGGAAGTATTACGGGTGGAAAGTAGAATGTTAGAACAGGAAGAATTAAGTCTAAAAAATGTTTTTGATATTGAAGTAGGGAAGTTATTCTGTTATTTGAGAGAAACTGGATTGATAAATAGAATTTAGGGTCATGAAATATTATTAGTATTATTAGTATTATTATTTTTATTTATTTTGTTTCTGCAAGGGAAGGAAAACTCTGGCCCACACTCCAACATAGTAGGTGGCGGTAATGCACCATAATGCTGGTTGCCACCCGCCATTAAACGTTACAAAGAAGAAGAAGAGAGACACTGCCTTAATTGGACTAAAACAGGTAAGTAAACATTTTTAAAAAATAAATTGAATATGTTATTCAGTTAAGAGATGATATCAGATGAATTGGAAGTCACACATGCCCCCTAATACCTTGAAAAACTTCTTAAAACTGCGGCAATTTGCGCGGTCACATTAACCGAAAAGTCGACAAATGCGCCCGCGCGTTTTGCAGTTTTTTTTGTCTTTTCACATAGCAGCAAAATAGACTTAAAATACTCCGTCATTTATGGTCATACAGACTTGAAATATGAAAAAAATAAACTGTAAAATGTATTTTTTATGTGTCCACTTACAATCGAAACAAAACATTATGCTTTTGTGTGCTTTCTGCCTCCTTCTCCATGAACTTTTTTTCTGGAGCAGTTCTCTAAACGTAAGCAAAACTCAGCAAATACACACTGGCAAGAGTAATCTTTATAATAATTTAAGCGTTTACTTTTTAATGATCTAATTCAAAACGAAAGAGAATATTCTGTTTATGTAATCTATATAAAAAGAGAGACGTTAGTCGTTCTCATGGCAACTCATTATCTGCTAATCACCCGCTGAAAAGCGCGCGCTATTCAAACGCAAATATCTTTGTTCTAATATGAATCGCGTTTGTATCTGTAGGTTTGTATGTGTGATGAACGGCTCAGATGCTCGATTACTACAATTACAACATGCTATTTTTACATGAACGTAACGCTATTATAGTTTAGCTTTTCCGTAACTATATTGCAATACTGACATGAGTAAAAATCTGCTGAAATATGTTCATGAAATATGTTGTTTAAATAAAATGCAATGTTTTAAACGTATGCTATTACACTGCAAATTAAAATTTATACGCCCTATATTAATGTATCATAAAAAAATATATATGTTTGAGACGAAATATGAATGTTTTTAGACAATAGTAATGAATCCTTAACTTTGAAATACGTATGATAAAATGTATGCTTTTTACAAAGGAAAAATTACACTTGGAGTAGTTAAAATTGTAATTGTTGACTTTCATATTATTGTTTCATTAGTCACAAATTTGGGGAGAGGATAAATATTCCAAACCTTTCTGAAAATACAATATGATGATTAACTGCACAATTACTAGAAAAGTTTACCTTGAATATTATAAAATTTGCTTGCATAAAAATTTGTTTAACTTTAAACCAATTCTGTAGAATGGCCCATATATCCTATTTGAACAGGATTTGTTTCCAGGTATGACTGTGGGCTTTTGACTTATATTTATATTAGAATTATTTTGTTGTTAACTATATGCTAAATAAATTAAAAGCAATATGTGTCTGTGTGTATGTGTGTGTATATATATATATATATATTAGGGCTGTAGCTATCGATTATTTTAGTAATCGAGTATTCTACGGATTATTCCATCGATTAATCGAGTAATCGGATAAAAAATTGTGGTGATAAAAATAGATCCAAGTGAACAACAGCCTTTAAAATTACTTAAAGACAAATAGGTAACACTTTACAATATGGTTCGTTAGTTACTCAGAATGAACAATATTTATTTCTACAGCATTTATTAATCTTAGTTCATGTTAATTTCAACATTTGCTAATACATAATTAAAATTAATGGTTGTATTTGTTAACATTAATGTAATGAACTAACATGAACAAACAATGAACAGCTTTATTTTTTATGAACAAATGTTAGTTACAGATGTAGCTATTGTTCATTGTTAGTTCATGTTGATTAATACATTAATGTTAACTAATGAGCCTTATTGTAGTGTTACCCAAATAACAATAACAAGCAATAATTATTGGTTCAAATAAAGTATCAAAGTAATCATATGGGTTTTATTGAACAACGCTGTTAAAATACACCATGTAAAATATATGATAACTAATAAACATAACATTTAATTCAAATGTCAACTTAATCTTTCATATTTGGTCACTTCTGTACGATAGAAATGCAACAGCTGCCGTCATTTCTTGAAAAGAACATGTGCACGTCAAAACATGCAAGCAGTGCAAGGGTTAAACTTCTATTTTGAAATCGCGATGAACAACAATTCGCACATGAGAATATATGCAGCGTTTACTGTGAACGGAGCTGAGGTAGGCCTACTTTTAACACAATCTGCACGCATGTAAATAATTCAACCGTCATGCTTCTCTGTGGGAGAAAAAAAACAGTGCATATATTTATTTAACTTAATCTTAGCCTTTGTGATTTCACAATATCATGATTGTAAACAGTTAAATATATCGCGTAGCCTTAGAAAACTGTGTAATGCGGTTCATGGACTCTCGTCTGTGGAATGCGCCACTTCCGGTATTTTGCCGGTTACTCGACACGGGTAAATTGCAATCGAGGATTTTTTTAAATCGAGTACTCGACTTTAATCGAGGAATCGTTACAGCCCTAAAATATATATATAGTTATGCGTTATATATAGTTATATATATATATATATATATACACATACATATACATTTCTTGTCAGCCGTCGTCTTAGGTGTGTCTTCTTAGCTACAATGAAGTTTTAAGAGTTTTTATCCAGTCATCAATGGCTTATTGATCATTATAGGTGTTATCAATAATTAAGTTGTTGTTGCTAGTTTGAGTCGAGAAATACACATTTCAGCATTATCATCACTAATCTGTGTGTGCATTTTCCTTGAGAACCAAGCAAGTTGACTCATGAAACCATTTGTTTATTATATTGCGATCGCATATCTCAATCACAATATTGACCTCAATAATTGCAATATGACATTTTCCCCAAATCGTGCAGCCCTAGCCAGAAGTATATAGATCTCTTTACACTGTCCGCTCAGTACAACAGAGGCAGGAGCTCCGCACTCAGGGTTGCTCGAGTTATATGGGCACACAACTTGCTACAAGAGCTCCACTATTACGAACAATAAAGTAATATTTGACAAATTTTGTCTTTCAGATTATGAAAATGTTCAAAGGCCAATCTCAAGATACTCTGGGAGGTCTTTCTCAGAGCAGAGCTATCAAATGGTCACTTCTAAGAGGTTTGTATAATCGATTCCAGAAAACAACAGTGTCCCATGCCCCCATTTCTTTAATCCACTCTTGGCACTCTCACCCATGCTACAGTTCCTGTAGATTACCACACACATGTAATTTCTAAATGGTGAATTTGTTTCTTCAGGCTCTTTACCAACCGGCTGATGGCAAAATTCAATATGAAGGGGAAGGTGAAGAAGCGGAAACTGCCTCTAGAGACGACTAAAACTTTTGAAAGGTAAAGGTACACAGCGCACCCCCCTTAAGCTTTTAGTTAAAGCTTAACTAAGAGACAAATTATGTTTGATATGTTTGTTAAAATGATACCCAATTGTACTTTTTAAACTGGTAACCTACTGAACAAACTTTAAAAAAATTGCAAATTGAAAAGCACATGCTACATGCATAAAGTTTAAAATCACAATGAACTAATTTCTTTGTTTTTATACTTTAAATAGATCTCCAGTTTAACTGAATTTTTTTTACATTGTTCTATTTTAATAAATTAAAAGCACTCAGATAGACAAAAGTAAGGGTAACATTAAGACAAATCAAGACAGAGTTAATCATTCAAGGGCTGTGAGTATTTTCTCTTTGCCTTTTGTTTTATTCACATTAATGGTGCAATCATCCGAAGGTTTATTAGACTGAATGCAGATCAAATAATACCAATCTCCCCTTTTCTCCAAACTATTTACACCAATTTAAGATATTAACTGTGTTTAAGTGAATACTCTCCAATCCGGTCATTTTGACATATTTTGTTGTTTATTTGATGGTTAAATGCGCACACAAAGCCTAAAGTATAATTTGCTTGTCTAGTTGCGGTCGGTTTCGGTGCGCACACACATAAGCCACCTTGAAGTTGGAAACAGTGTCCCTTGCTCGGATTATTGTTCATTATTACATGGCTTGGTTGAACTCTAATGTAGAAAGCGGTGTGTTATTTCTTGATAACAGAACTCTGCGAAGTATAACACACCGTTGCCATGAAAAACAGAGCGGTGCTATAGACGCAGGATTCTAACCGTAGAGACGGAACAGAGCAATACAATCCTTTTTAAATTAATAAAATCCTTTTTAAATCAGTTTTTTATGTCAAATTATAAATTTATTTGGTGGGTAGCCATGTAATAAGCGAGATAATGTAGAGCGAGGCGGTTGTTATAGCGAATACAACCCCTTCAGGCAGATTCAAGACCCCTCCGCATCAGCCTGTCGGGGTTCTATTCGCTATAACAACTGCCTTGCTTTACATTATCCCTTACTTAAATAGCTCTTTATTATCAAACAAGTAACCGCAATGCAACAGTAGAGACTGCATTTTACAACAACTCTCTTCTGCATTGCAAATATCAAAAATGCTTCATAGACAGATGATTTAATATTATCTCGTATAGAAACGGCTGGCAAAGATAGAATTTGCAAGATAACATCTATTTATCATTAATAAATAGTAAGTGCATTTTCTCAATTTCTCCAGTACTGACAGCAGAACTGATAACGTTGAAGCTGGATACTTCACTGGCTTACCTCTTTCTAAACTCATCTACAAGTAATCTAGTATTTGCTAAAATGGAAGTTATAGTATCTAAAAGCATTACATTTGGGCTGTGCCTGAGAAATTTTATTATATGCAGTCTCTCTCAATTCATAATTGCTATCTTAAATATCTTGTCACCCAAGGCCACTGTCTATTGCAGTCTTACACCTTCCTAACATACAGCGATGCGAGTTTACAGAACCCATTTTCAGTCATTTGTTTGCTGCCATATACCACACCATTGGTCACTGTAGTATTGCCACTTCAAGGATTAGTTCACCTCAAAATGAAAATTTCCTGATAATTTACTCACCCCAATGCCATCCAAGATATTCATGTCTTTCTTTCTTCAGAGGAAAATAAAAGTTTTTTGAGGAAACATTCCAGGATTTTTCTCCACACAATGGACTTCAGCGGTAACCAAATTGTTGAAGTCCAAATCAATGCAGTTTCACGCTGGACGTAGGCAGAAGTACCGCCCCGTTGTTTACAAAGTGAACTTGCGAAGACTAAAACAAACCATTTTAAATAAACTGACAAAAATCCATAAATATGTCATTCAACATACAATAAATTTGAACAATCCTCCTCCACGCTTGTAAACAATGAGGCGGTATAAAAATATTGTATGTTAACTTGCAATGTTAACAATGTAACTGGTTTTCTTTACATACTTATGGATTTTTTGTTTTTGTTCAACTCTTGCAGCTGCAGTCATGAAATGGGATAAAGAAGCTACAGAGGCTACAATCAAGCATCATGCAGCAGAACATCTTAAACGTGCCGTGGAGGGCATACAGGGGTGGAAATGAGGAATTTTACATGAGTACTGTAAGGCATGTGTGTTTATTTCTAGTTTAGGGGACTTTATATCTCACTCCCCTTTCCAACCACCCTCCCCCAATCTTGGTCTGGAGTAATTTGTTTTTTGTTCACTTGGCAGTTCAGTGTAACCATTAGAGTTGTTTTATTTATCAGCCTGTTCATAATTTGCTGAAAACCTCATTAAAGATGGAAAAAAAATTGTAATTTCAAACTATTTTTGCATTTTTTTATCAATAATCAGATGTCACTTATTTCCAATTGCAAAAATATAAGGCTACTAAAACGTATTTGCATGTTTTAGACAGGTGCATCAAAGGGATAGGTATTAATTTATTATTTACAATTTTAAAGCAGTAGTTCTGCACACTGCTTTTTACTATGACTACAATGAGTTTTATTGAATACCATGTTGTCATCCAACCTTGGAACAAAAGCCTGTTTGATGACCAAAACATGGTTTAATAAAGCTAATAGTAAAGCTAATTTGGTTTCGTGCATCTTAACTTTTATGAATGTTCTTTAGACGTCTGTAACTGACGTTGAAATGACGTCGTGAAAACTTTAATTTACAACATTGTAAAGATGTCACTTGGACATCAAAAATCAACATTTAAAAGAGACGTCTAATGAACGTTCAATATGTACGTCAAGAGTGAACGCTAAAAAGACGTCTAAAGACGTCAAAAACAACTTTCATTCAGGCTCTTCAGCGGACTTCTTCTGAACGTTCACTTTTTATGTCAGTTGGACGTCAACAGTGAACGTCAAAAAGACGTCTAAAAAAGACGTCATAACTTTCATTCTGGCTACTCAGTGGACGTCTTCTGAACGTTCACTTTTTATGTCAGGTGGACGTCAACAGTGAACGTCAAAAAGACGTCTAAAAAACACGTCATAAAAACTTTCATTTTGGCTCTTCAGCGGACGTCTTCTGAACGTTCACTTTTTATGTCAGTTGGACGTCAACAGTGAACGTCAAAAAGACGTCTAAAAAAGACGTCATAAAAACTTTCATTCTGGCTACTCAGTGGACGTCTTCTGAACGTTCACTTTTTATGTCAGTTGGACGTCAACAGTGAACGTCAAAAAGACTTCATAAAAACTTTCATTCTGGCTCTTCAGTGGACGTCTTCTGAACGTTCACTTTTTATGTCAGCTGAACGTCAAAAAGACGTCTAAAAAAGACGTTCAAGCTGACTCTTCATTGGACGTCTTTTGAACGTTCACTTTTTATGTCACCTGGACGTCAACATTGAACGTCAAAAAGACGTCTAAAAAAGACGTTGCAAAAACTTTCATTCTGGCTACTCAGTGGACGTCTTCTGAACGTTCGACAAAGACGTTGTAATGACGTCGTTTGGACGTGTCTGTGCTCAGTGGGTTGGGTCAGAGAGGGTCTGATTATAATTTCACAAAGTCATCTGAAGCCATTCCATAGCTTAATGTGAGGTACAGAAGTCTTACATCATTAAATTAAAGTTTACGGAAACTCGTTTTCCCTCCTCTGCGCAGTAAGGGTAAATCTTTCCGTGGCAGGGGCAGCTGCCACCGCTATATGCGCCTGTCACTAGACCTGCCACCGCTATATGCGCCTGTCACTCGACCTGGCACGGGTATACTCGACTGTCCCGCGACCTGTCACTGGTATACTCGCCTGTCCCGCAACCCGTCACGGCTATATGCGATTGTCCCGCGACCCGTCACGGGTATACTCGACTGTCCCGCGACCTGTCACGGGTATACTCGACTGTCCCGCGACCTGTCACGGGTATACTCGACTGTCCCGCGACCTGTCACGGGTATACTCGACTGTCCCGCGACCCGTCACGGGTATACTCGACTGTCCCGCGACCCGTCACGGGTATACTCGACTGTCCCGCGACCTGTCACGGGTATCTCGACTGTCCCGCGACCTGTCACTGGTATACTCGCCTGTCCCGCGAACTGTTACGGGTATATGCGGCTGTCCCGCGACCTGTCACGGGTATATGCGGCTGTCCCGCGACCTGTCACGGGTATATGCGGCTGTCCCGCGATCTGTCACGGGTATATGCGGCTGTCCCGCGATCTGTCACGGCTATACTCGCCTGTCACTCGACCCGTCACGGCCAGGGGCGGCGCCAGAGATTTTTTTGTGCTGGTGGTGCTAGATCATTGACAAGGGGAGCTGCCTGTCGCCTATATAAATGAGCAAAACTTGCCCACTAAATATTTAATATTCAATTATTTTAATGACCACAATTAAAGTTTTAATTTTATTAAATTGAACAAGCGCAACATTCTGCATTCAATCAAATATAAAATATGTATTATTAATAATAATAATGTTATTTCAACATAATATCTCGTTATTCCGACATAATATGTGTGCGTGCAACAAGCGAGATTTTTATTAATAAACTAGTGCTGCAAATATGAAGTTGACGATCGCCATATTCGTAGTGAACGCGCCAATTAGGCCTAGAGAGAAATGCACATAATGGATTACATAATCATAGAGGAGCCTTCTTTTCCTTTTGAATTATTTCGTTTAAAGACATTTCAAGCTTTGTTTTATTTGATGTATTTCTCATGTCTGTGTGAGGCATACACTGAGTTTCGTTAAGTTAGGATGAGATGCGCTCCAGTTAACGTGCAATGCAAGTGACCGCGTGGGCGCCTCCATGATTATAGTGTCCATTATATTTGCTTCTATTACTTATTAAATCAGATTCCAGGCAATTGGTTGATGAAACATTTATTAAAATTAAGATACAATTTATACAAAACGAAATTCACTTTAAAGAAAGGCTTTCTACAAAACAAAATTGAATGAAGTCAAAATCATGTCTGACCTGCTCCATGTCTCTCGATATATTGCGCATATCTTACTCGTGCTGTTCACTTTTCTTAAATCAACATAAATGGAAAAAAAATAATACTATAATATTTTAACAAATATGAAACTAAATCCGCTTATTTAATGGCTACAATAGTAGGCATATAGATTCTCTATTTGTACAAATTGCTGTACATTCATTTAGCCTAATTCTGAATTTTGCACGTCAAGTTGAAAGACATTTGTTCAAATCAAGTTCATGGATAATTGTGCGTGCATTTATTAATCATTATGATACTAAAATCATAACAAAGTAGGCTATGCTATTGTGACCGAGCGTTCTAACAGGGTTCGCCTAACACTTAGAGATAAGAAAACAATAAACGATAGCAGTTTGAACTCTTCACTCTTCTCCACTTTATTATTCAACACCTCAGATCACCAACTCCAAAAAAACCCGCGACACTCCAGTACCAAGTGTGCATGACACATGCCTATCTACGGCAAGCCCCGAAGGGAAAAATACATTGCATACACACATATACAACGAGCGCCAGTACATCCAGAATTAGTGCATCATAACAGAATTCAACAAAGTCTGTTACACTATGTACAAAAATCAGATATGAACGCAACGTTTAATTACACGTTAAGCATTTTCCTCCCATAGAAAACCATTATAAGAACGCTTAATGTGGCTTAATGCAGATTATAATGTCCCCATTATTTCATTCATTTTCATTTAGCTGACGCTTTTTATCCAAAGCGACATCCATTATGTCGAAATAACGATTTATTATGTCAAAATAAGACTTCTTATGTCGAAATAACGAGATATTATTTCTTAAAAATGCGGTTCAGGGCTTCCATAGAATACAGCCAAAATATAATTGCTTCCAGAAATTATTTTTGGGGGTGCTATCGGGGTGCTTTGGTCTTTCTTGGGGGTGCTGAAGCACCTATAGCCTACCACCCACGGTCACGGGTGCGGCTGTCACGCGACCCGTCACCTACTCCTGTCACTCGACCTGTCACAACTTTACTCACCTGTCACGGCTATATTCGCCTATCACTCGACCTGTCACATATACGCGCCTGTCCCGCGACCCGCCATCACGGCTATGGTCCCGCGACCCGTCACGGCTATGCGCGCCTGTCACTCACGGTTAAATAAAGATGTCTTGGGCTAGTTGTAATTCTACATGTAGCCTACACAATATAGTAGTAGGCTAGGCTTAGCCTAATAATAATTATAATAATACCAATAATAATATTGATAATGATGATAATAATAATAATAATAATAAATAATAATAATCATAGGCTATATCAAGCCAACCTCGCATGCTATCTTAAGGTAAACTTGCACTAGCTACTGTTGGACTGAGACGTTAGTCACGGCCAAGCTATTGTAGCCTATATACAATATTTTGTAATTCAAAGGATATTCAAAAGATTTCAAGTCAGAAAGATTTCAAAATCACATCGATTTCGTAACTGCGCCACCTATTGGTCGAAAGTGATAGCCTACCATTTACCATCTTATAAGTTAGGCTACTGTATGATTTTTCAGCAATTTGCCCAAAATCCTCTAATTGCTGGTTGCAGTTGGTCTGTTGGCAGTCTTCTCGTCTGCTTTTCAAATCTTGCCTAAACAGTGTTACATTTTAATGACAAAAAAAAAAAAACCATTCAGAATCGGGATGCGGTTTCCAGGTCAACTTTGTTTTTTTAACAGTAACTTCGGGTCACGTGACACACACAAACAGTGGTTCGAGTGAGAGGCGCATTTAACGCTCATGGGACGCAAGGCAGATGCATACGGCTGTGACGGGTCGAGTGGTAAGCGCTTATAGCCGTGACGGGTCGCGGGACAGCCGCGTATAGCTGTGACGGGTCGCTGGACAGGCGAGTATAGCCGTGACGGGTCGCGGGACAGCCGCGTATAGCTGTGACGGGTCGCTGGACAGGCGAGTATAGCCGTGACGGGTCGCGGGACAGCCGCGTATAGCTGTGACGGGTCGCTGGACAGGCGAGTATAGCTGTGACGGGTTGCTGGACAGGCGAGTATAGCCGTGACGGGTCGCTGGACAGGCGAGTATAGCCGTGACGGGTCGCGGGACAGCCGCGTATAGCTGTGACAGGTCGAGTGACAGGCGCGTATAACCGTGACAGGTCGAGTGACAGGCGCATATAGCGGTGGCAGGTCTAGTGACAGGCGCATATAGCGGTGGCAGGTCTTGTGACAGGCGCATATAGCGGTGGCAGGTCGAGTGACAGGCGCATATAGCGGTGGCAGGTCGAGTGACAGGCGCATATAGCGGTGGCAGGTCTAGTGACAGGCGCATATAGCGGTGGCAGGTCGAGTGACAGGCGCATATAGCGGTGGCAGGTCTAGTGACAGGCGCATATAGCGGTGGCAGGTCTAGTGACAGGCGCATATAGCGGTGACAGGTCGAGTGACAGGCGCATATAGCGGTGGCAGGTCGAGTGACAGGCGCATATAGCGGTGGCAGGTCGAGTGACAGGCGCATATAGCGGTGGCAGGTCGAGTGACAGGCGCATATAGCGGTGACAGGTCGAGTGACAGGCGCATATAGCGGTGGCAGGTCGAGTGACAGGCGCCGGTGGCAGCTGCCCCTGCCACGGAAAGATTTTACTCCCTCTCCCTCTGCGGCTGACAATCATTCTCCATTCAGTATTCAAACAGCGCGCGCGCGCCTCCGGTTACAGCAGGATGCACGGTAAAACTCTCTCCAATATGATATATTCACATTATAATGCTTGATCTGTAGATAAAAGGCTTTGGATTTGCATAAAATAAATTTATTTGTATTTTACGTTTGTTGCTGTTTTTAAACGACTCGCTACCGTGTGCCTGTTACTAGATCACACACATCACAAGGACTATAAATCGGCATCAAACGCACAATAACTGTAATTTAAAACTGTGAAGAAACAAATGATCAATAAACTGTTGGACAGATATAACGTACACTAGGATTTGTGCGCTCGACATTTCTTCGCTTTGTGCCGTGAACCTGCAGCAGCGCTGCACACTGTGACACCATGTTGCTTTGAGCACATCATTCTGCACCCGCGATGCGCATACGTTTTGTGCGCTCTGTTTTGAAGCGTTTCATATTATCATGGTTTTGCGCACTGAAAGATTATTAAAAGCATATATTTTTTATACCTAGCCTGCACAATACATTTAAAATAGGCATTATTTAATTTTATATTATTTATATACAGCCTACACTTCTGAATTCTTGACATTCATATATAAATATAAAATTGTGAAATGTATGATTGCCTGATTGAATTTTATAAGAGTACTAATAGTAATTTGTTTTTATTAACATGTTTAGATTTTATAAAATTACTGTGCATATTTTTTCAAGAATTACTTTTTGCTGCTGATTTATATACTCACTAAGTTTAATAAAAATACATAATACATTTATATAATATTTAAAGGTGTTAACTGTAATCTTACACTGCAAAATGATAACTTACAAAGGATTAAATTCATCACAATTATGTAAGTATCTGGATATTTGCCGCAGGGCGAGGGCTTCGATAACCTCTCTCTTTTGTGTTTGCATCCCTGTAATATATTGATAATAGCATATAGTTTATGTATAATAGCAATAGAATATGAAATATCAATTACAGAATATAGACAATAAAAAATAAGTTAAATAGTTACTATGAATAGTACAATAATTTAACAGCATAACTATAATAGATTGATAATCGCAAGTGGTTATTATAATAACAATAATAAATAATGTAAATTTATATATGTTGTTTAAAGCTCGAATCTTTGGTTTATTTATAAAGATAGCGCCTATTTGAAAATTTGATCTGACGTTTTCGGAGTTGTGACCCAGGCATGCAGGCAATCGGACGCTCGGCGCTCATGTACCCCGCCGAGAACAGCCTTTCCTCGGTTAGTGCTGCTGACGTTTGTCGCTGGCCCGGATGTCTCTAGACTAGTGGTTTAACATGAGATATAAATCGTCTTGTGTATATCTAATGGGCGATTTATTTATTTATTTATTTTATTTGTCTCATTAATATATAATTTGTTCCCTGGCAAAACGTTTTGGCTGAGGGCAAAGTGAAGTTTCATAGCTTTATATATTTAGTCTATTTAACTTTAACGTTGTAGCCCAGAGAGCTGACTTATGTTTGACTGAATCGTTTGCTTAATTATTGTATAGCTTCTTATACCTTTTAGGCTACTTATACTTTTATAATGGCTATTATTGATCATTAAAACTGACATTTAACAAAAAAGGTTATGTCATTTTATTTTATATATTTAAAACATATAAAATATTTTATTATACGTTGCCTACATTCTCTTCACTGTATGTAGCCTACACAATTAATCAAATAAAATGACACAACCCTGTCTCTTTTAGCTAAATGTCAGTTTTAATGATCAATATTATAATATTTTTTATGTATCATATTTTTAAAATGAAAGCAAAAAGAGTCAGGGTTGTGTTTTATATTTCGTGTTGTTATAAATATATGCAGTGAAGATAATCAATTGCGTTGCCTGAACCAGGGATGGACTGGGACAGAAAATCGGCCCTGGCATTTTGGCCTAGACTGGCCCACTACATATGATCATAAACACCACCCATCTTTGCACGCCCTTGAATATGTTTTTGTTCAACTCCTATTCATTAAAACCACTAATGCCATGTAATGAGTGAGTAGAAATGAGTGAGAGTTAACAGATGAAATAAGTACAAAATTGTAATTTATTAATACAATTGAACTATACTCCACAGTGATGCATCCAAAAAACAAGCTATAAGCTGCATTGGCATAGCAATACCAGTGTTTCTCACAGGATTTTTGGTAAAACTGTGGTGGGTGGACCTCAGTCCTTCTAGCGGGATTTGGGGGCATGGGCATGGGCATGGGTCCTGATGAAGGTCCTGCTGCTGCAGAAAACATATATATTTTGACACATTTTACAGCGTCTGCTTGAAGGGCCTGTATCTATTTTTCACGCTGTTTCTCTGCACATTCCTTGCGTTTCTTCTCCATCTCTCAGACTATTTTGACAGATACACACTTGACACTGCACGCTCACTCAAAGCCCAAAGGGGGAGGTGTTTAAAGATGTGATTGGGCCAGCCCAGAGTCAATCAAGAAAACAACCAATGGGCCGCTGATGTACGCGTTTCATGGGCCGGTCTGTCAGTGGAAAAAAAACTAACGCTTACTTTTTTTTTGAACAATGCATTACACCAGCACTAACCCAGCGCCGTCAATTAAACAAAACAAAACAAATGGGCCGCCGATATACGAATTTTATGGGCCGTAAAAAATAAATAAATTATGAAATGTATCGGCCCAAAAAGCACGTCGGCCCACCGGGCATTTGCCCGGTATGCCAGATTACCAGTCCAGCCCTGGCCTGAACCACATTTGTGTGGCCATTAATATGTTTAAGTTTTTTTTTTTTTTTATGAAAATGAAAAGAGGCGCCTACTAAAACATATTTTGTTTTATTGTAGAATAAATATACATAAAGAGATAACCGGAGTAGCCAGAGCGAGCTGAGTGACGCTATCAAATACGCCGCTGTTCCATTTGCAGAATTATCGGACTTGCATCCTCCCGTCCTCGGGAGTTCGTTCTCCTGAGTCGAACTTGTCAAGTCCGAACTACCAAGGACTCAAGTCCGAAGTTTGCGTACTTGGTATTGAGAAACGGCCGTTGTGTTTTCTGACATTCTATTTTGTTTTCAGATTTGTCGTTTTGTTTTCTGACTTGCTATTTTGTTTTCAGATTTGTTGTTGTGTTTTTTATTTGTTATTATGTTTTCGGAATTGTTGTTGTGTTTTCTAAATTGTTAATTTGTTTTTAGTCTTCATTGCCTTTTTGTTGTTTTGTTTTTTGGAGTTATTATTTTGTTTTCGGAATTGTGATTTGTTTTGCACTTCTCGGCCACCGTAGTACGCGTGACCTGACCGCAGTACTCCCATAGACAGTATATAAACTGGACACAGCGACCCCATAGGTTTCAACGGAGAAAAGTGAAGCACATTAGAAGCACATACTTCCTGATTGCCGAGCGAACTGCGCAGACTCACACTGAGCTTGATGACGTGGATGTGACGTGAGCAACCTGTCTGACAGTGGTAAGTCTTCTAGTAGCTGTGCCAAGAGAAATCCTTTACTGCCGATCTGAATCATTGAATCAATGAGCTATAAGAGCAGGAGCAACTTTTGGTAAGTTTTCTGATTAATTATTTTGTCATTTTGCATAGTATTTATTTATTTTAAAATGTAACGCCAGTACGCTATATTAAGTTAATGCATAATATTAAGGAATTATGTAAAATTATATTCAAGAACTTGTGATATGAATTCATACCATAGACAGTAATAGGTATAGGCTATATAAGGAGATAACATACTAGGCACAGGTTAATTATTGCTAACTAAATGCTAGTTAACATGATTAATTAAACTTAAACAGCTAATGTAAGTCGAATGTAAGTTAAATAAGGCATATTTATTTAACCGCCCAGGGAGCGCATATTTTAAATATCATTTAACGTTAAGCACGATGAAATTAGGCATTGGAAAAGATAATGTGCTTGCTGGGCACATAATTAACATGGTTAATTGATGCACATGATGTTGTAACGTTAATGATCGCCGAATATAACCACAAAATGGCGTTAACTGTTATCAACATCGCATCATAATAAAAAAGTTATTCAGTAAATCGCTTTGGACAAAAGCGTCTGCTTTGGCCTGTTAAATAACATATATAAAAGATGGAAAATAAGGAATGTCACCAATAACATCTATAACTAATGGTTGCCCTTTTCATTTTTCTTTCCTCATAGGTTCAAATACTAATAGCTGCACTGAAGTAGCACTACACCATGCCTAACAACAAAGGTAAGCCTTGTAAGCGGGTAGTATAATTCAGATTAAAGTCAAATATTGAAAGCAACACATTGACCGTAAGAGAGAATAAAATAATAAATGATCCTTGCACCTACAGTATATTTTCATATTATTGACCGTAAGAGAGAATAAAATAATAAATTAACCTTGTGTAATACCTATATTGTCATAATATTATTTCAATGAACAGATAAGAGCAATTAATTTGTGTTTTATTGTATATCTGCATAGATTTTTTTTTTTCTATTTTATTGGATAGAATGAAATCAATGGCCCAATACAAGTTACTTGTGTGTGTTAAAATATGTGTACTGACACTGACAAAACAATGTTTTTATTGTGATTGTTGTATGCTATTAACAGCTCCAGTGGTTTGGATCATCGGGAGTAGCTACATTCGTCGTGGGGAAGAGAGGGCCAGAGAGACCATAGGGGCCAATCTTGGCCTAGCGGCCAAGGTTCACTGGTTTGGCTGGGGTGGACTTCGATGGCACGGACTCCTTCCTTTCTTCTACCGGTCCTTTAGAGGAAGAGCAGCCCCGGATGTCCTGCTGATTCACTGCGGCGGGAACGACTTGGGATGCAGGAAGAGCATCGATCTCGTCGCAGCAATGAAGCAGGATCTGCAACATCTCCATCGCCGTTTCCCTCAGATGATCATCGTGCTGTCTGACATCACCCAGAGACGTCGGTGGAGATCGGGCCTTCCGGGGAAAATTGACAAGTCCCGTAAATGGGTGAACAGTGTCATGGCTACCTTTGTCTTGGGAATGCAGGGGGGTATCGTGCATCACCCTCAAATTGTATTTAACAAGCCTCAACTGTTTCTAAGGGACGAAGTTCATTTATCCACTATGGGTAATGATATTTTTTTAAATAATTTAGCTGAAGGCTTGAGAGTCTTAATCCAGTAGGGGTGATGCTGGATTAAACCTCTCAACATGTTTTAAACATGAAACAGTTGAAGAATGTGAAATTGTTTTGGGGTTGTGTATGTGCCTTTTTTTCTTTAGTTTAATACATTATCACATTGGTAGACATAACACTGTTCAATAGTCACTGCTCTTTCTTCCCCCACCCTTTCTTCCCCCACCCTTTCTTCCCCCACCCTTTCTCCCCTCCGTGCCATTTATGTATCACCCTAGCCATCCACCCCATGGCCTCTCTCTTTTCTTCCCCACGATGAATGTAGCTAGAGGGTATCGTGTAATAACATGGATTTTTTATTTATTATTATTACTTTTTTTTAAATTGTTTTTATTTGTCTTTATGGTTTTAATAAAGCAAAATTTATTAACAAAATGATTCAATATTTCTTATTAAAACACACAGTAGACACTTCAAGTAGACATGCTTTGACAGAAATGTCATGTGGTTTTATTACTTATGTTTTAGAACTTCGTCATGATATTCAAAGTCAGTGGTCTACACAGTGAATATTAATAATGGAGGTATCAAGACACCTTTAGATTAGATTAGATTTATCTTTATTGTCATTGTGTAGAGTACAAGTAAAGAGACAATTCAATGCAGTTAGTGTCTAACCAGAAGTACAAAAAAAGTACAGTATAGACAGGTAGTGTAGTATAAACAATAAATGACATAGTGCAGTGTAGACAGTAGTATACAGTTAACCTAATGGTATGGTACTTTACAGTAAGGATATGTGCAGTGTATTAACAGTAGCATTATAAGAGCAGAACACATGGGTATGCAGTATGAACAATATAGACAGATATGTACAGTATGTATAGATATGTGCAGTGTAATAGCAGTAACATTGTAAGAGTAGTGTGTAGGGGGGGGGGGGGGGGGGGGGGGGGGGGGGGGGGGGGACGACGTTGATGGCTACCTCCTTGTTGCCCCTGTCAGAGCAGCCCCATGGACGTGGTTCAGCTCATCAGGCACAGGCAAGGAGGTGTCGGTGGGCTTCCTCTGAACCTGCTGGTCCAGGTGCATAGAGACCTGTAATGCATCCTGGAAGAGAATGGGGTGAACAGTGTAGTTGAGGTGAGATCAGTCTTTGGTGATGCTGTGCGTCTTACTCAAGCATCGCTTGCCCTGGATGGCCTTGATGGAGGGGTGTGAGGAAGCAGTGATGCGCTGGGCCGTTTTCACCACCCTCTGCAGTGCGTTCCGGTCAGAGGCATAGCAGTTGCCATACCATACTGTGACACAATTGGTGAGGATGCTCTCGATGCTGCAGCGGTAGAAGTTCACCAGGATCTATTACACCTGTAATAGCAATGACATAATAATAACATAGCTGAGAAAATAATTTACCTCACTTAATTGCTTTGGTCTGATAGGTGGCTGTAAACATGTTGGCTAGAAAAGCATATAATATAGTAAACTACAGATGTTGTCTGAGTTATCTAACTTAACTTGGCTTAACAGCCAAGTGAATAAGTATAACTTAACTTTGTATGTGTGCTTTGTATGTGTACTGCTCTTCACTGTCCTCAATCTGAGTTAAAAGTTATTTCATACTTAGCAGTGTTCGTTACTGGAGAAACTTGGAAACAGCTACCACCAGCATGTCTGAAAAAGAGAAAGAATGAACAGCATCTTGGCTTTAACTCTCAACATCTAGCCTGGCTTAGTTAGAAGCCCACTCACCACGTCAAGGTGCAGGCTCAGAGTGGGTAGACAGGACAAGACAAACGTAACAAACAGACGCCACAAACAGATAACACTGAAACAATTGAACATTTGAGTGTAACATTTGAACAGAACGTACTGTATAATAACAAAAAATAACAGTTTAACCTTACAACTTCATGTAATTTGTCGATAGCATTTGAGTAACAGCGAACAAAAATATGTTACTTACAGGTTTTTCTTATGTAAAGGCAGGTTTCTTACAGCAAGAGAGAAGCGTGACAGCTGAACATATGTAAAGTCAGATTCTCACAGCAAATGCTTATGCCCCGTTGATGCGGGCTCTAAGCAAAGCAAGTGTGAGCGAAGTATGAACGTGTAAAGTCAGATTCTCACAGCAAATGCTTATGCCCCGTTGATGCGGGCTCTAAGCAAAGCAAGTGTGAGCGAAGTATGAACATGTGTAAAGTCAGGTTCTCACAGCAAATGCTTATGCCCCGTTGATGCGGGCTCTAAGCAAAGCAAGTGTGAGCGAAGTATGAACATGTGTAAAGTCAGGTTCTCACAGCAAATGCTTATGCCCCGTTGATGCGGGCTCTAAGCAAAGCAAGTGTGAGCGAAGTATGAACATGTGTAAAGTCAGGTTCTCACAGCAAATGCTTATGCCCCGTTGATGCGGGCTCTAAGCAAAGCAAGTGTGAGCGAAGTATGAACATGTGTAAAGTCAGGTTCTCACAGCAAATGCTTATGCCCCGTTGATGCGGGCTCTAAGCAAAGCAAGTGTGAGCGATACACACAGAAAGTGCTGTAAACATTATTTGAACAGGAAGATGTGCACTAAAAACACCATACTATTGGTGATGGAAAAGTATTAATTTGTTCATCCTCCTTCTCACAAGAGCCCCTGTTACTTTTTCAGTTTCTCGTCTTGCCAAATGATGAAGGCGTATCTTGCAGTACATGGAGGCTGCCATCTTAACCAAGGTGTAAACATGATTGTCCTCAACACTGGTCTCAAACATGTGGTCGTGCAACTCTGAAAAAATATTCTTGTCAGCACAATCACTCAGAACCTGAATAATAATGGCAGCTGTCACTCCTTTTCCTTGAGGAAGCTTTCCTCCACTAGTATTCAGTAGTCTTTGAAAGCACCTTTCAGAGGCTTTACACACCTCCACAATGCTTGTTGATGGATTCTGTAAGCCTCCCCTGTTCTTCTGGGCAATGAAAGCATGCATGCTGGAATCAGAACTCAGTGCAAGAGAACAGGGCATGCACAAGATTTTCTCCTTCATCTTTTTCACCACAAATCCAGCAATGTAATGGATAGCGGCGTCCTTGAACTCGGATATTGACTCGACATAAGGTAAGATGCTGTAGTCGTGGTCAGAATCCAGAGGGAGTGCTGGTGTGACATCAAATTGACGAGAAGTTGGACCAACTGTCACTGCCAACATGTTGGTTCCATCTCTAATGAGACAGTTCCCTGTTCCATTTTTCACTTGATGTCTCACTAGGAGGCGTTTGTACGCAGCTTTGAACTGTCGGGCAGTAGGGTTGTTGTTGTAGCCTCCGCGTGCCCTAACTGCAGAAAAGAACAGCTCAAGATGATCCTGACTGAGTTTGTAAGTGAGGAGATACTTACAAGGTGCATCCTGTGCTTCAACCAGCTCTTTAAAAATGTTGGAAATGCTTCTGGAGCTGGCAACAAATCCAATGGGACCTGTTTTCCTAGGACCTGCATAAAGATGTCTCCCAGAGCTATCTCTGAGCTGCAGAAGGAAATGTTCAGCTCTCTCCAACAGACTCAGCATGTGAAGTTTATTACAACTTCTCAAAGGAGCTTTGGAACCCTTTGCCAGAGGGTTCCTGCTGTTGAGAACATCAAAAGCTAAGTCGATTGTTCTCAGAAATTCAACGGTTTCCTCTGAACCATGAAACTGAGGCAAGTGAAGTTCCTTGTTGCAGAATTCAAGGGCATCTGCAACGCTGCTGCTGAAAACTTGAGCAGCAAGATTTACCTTCATCTTCTGATTTCTCCACAGAATATGTGCCATCTTCAGCTTATTACCCAGCCTCAAGCCCTCAGTCTCCTGAAGTTTGTTTAGGTCTTCTAGGTATTGCCACCTAATCTTTTTGCCACTGCCTGTCTGGAAAACGCGTCCATCAGCAAAAGCGTTCCTCAAGAGTTTCAGCATGTGACACACGTCAAAAACAACATGCACAGCCTGCATTGGATTTGCAGGGTGAGGAAAAAATGGCTTCATGTTTCCAACTGTGATATTGGCTCCAAGAGCCTGCATCATGGTGAAGTGACAAGACGGTCCATCACATGTCAGGGAAACAACGCGCACTCCAATGTCATGCAGCTTGTAAAGACACTGTGTGACAATATTTGCTCTCTCTTGTCCGCTTAACCCGTCAAGGAGAAAGTAAGCCACGGGGATTTTCCAAGATCCATTAACAGCTACAACCATAAGGACCAAAGCATCCTTGGCTACTGGCAAAGAGTCATCAACTTTGCCACATCCTACATCAACATACCCATGGAATTTCCCTTCAGCATATTCAACATGCTTTCTGATGGCCATTTCATCCATCATAAGAGCACAAACAGTCTCCTTACCATCTTTCCTTCCTTCTTCCACATGGGATTGGAGGGCAGCGAATGATGCCTCTGTAAAGCCTGGGTCTGCAGGAATGCTGCTGTACCAAGACCTGATTGTTTGAGGATGAGGCAGATTACAATCAAAGCTGTCACGAACAAACTGATAAGCTTTTGCAGAGTAGAAATGGAGAGTCATGGCAAAAGATCTCAAATTGTCAGAGATTCTAGCAGATTTAGTCTTGCACTTGGCTCTTGTAAGAATTTCTTTAGCAACACCGCTAAATGAAGCCTCCAGCATATCGCCACAGCTGGTGGAAACAAGCAGCTTCTCTTTCAGATCAGTGACAACTGAAGAGAGAGACTTCACTTTCCGTTTCAGTCTACTGACTCTCTGCTTTTGAAGCTTCAATTTTTTTGTGCAAGAACGCAAGTTACTTTGAACAAATGCCACCTTCCTCTTTAGAGGACTGGGGGAGTTCTTCAATGTGTATGCACCATGATCTTCAGAATGGCTATGGCTGCAGCTGGCTACACTCACCTCGACTGTCTGTGGTTCACTGTGAGTGCAACTGATGTAATCATGGTCATGACTGACGTTCCTGCGTTTACCAGCTTGTGTGTCAGAGTTAGTCTTACTAACCGTTGTGTTCTTACTGACTCTGGTGTGCCTCACCTTGGCCTTCACCTGGCAATGGGGGTAGAAGATGGTTGGCACCGCGTCTGGTTTAAGGGTGTTTTTTCGTCCATGGACAGGGATGAAACAGTCCTGTGTGAAGTGAAGGGAGCAGAGGCGAGAATGCTTCTTTGGTGTCCAGCTCTTTCTCTTTACATTGTGTATCCACTGCTGCAACCTGTCTTTATCATTGAAGGGGAACCTGACAAGAAAAAAAAAAAACGTATCACATTGTTTAAGAAAATGAATTAAATGTAATTTCCATTAAATGAATGTCATGTCATTCATTTCATCAAATGAATTTAATGTAAATTAAACCAAAAGGATGAGGAGTGATGGGTTTTTTCTCTCTCAAAGAATCTGCATGCCATGCTACCCTAAAATGATCTCACTACCCCCCACCCCAGTTGAGAATCAATTGCAGTGACAATGCACAAGCTGATCTGTCACTCACATCCAACCAAACAATAAAATGTGGCTGTGGTGGTATATTAAAATTGGTAGTAAGCATTCAACTGCGCACTATAGGCTATTGTATGACACACACACACACACACACACACACACACACACACCCATATGAATGTGCACCTACAGACATGCACACACAAATGCACACGTGCGCATACACTCCTTATATTCACAAATATTTTATTCTTACAGCCATTCATTTAAAATAAACCTGTTGTTATGGTATATCACTTGCAGTACACTTAGTTTTTGTGCTTGGTTTCTGAATCGCAGGTGTTTGATTTTGGAGATGAGGTCATGACTGCAGCTGCTGAGGCCGAAACCAGCACATTCAGTGCAAGTAGACTTTGACTAGTTAATTTTAGTTAACATTATTTTATATATCCTCTATATTGACAAGGTCTTTTTGAATGATATTGGTTTACTTATAGCCTTTTTGTGCACTTGAGCTTAACTGGGAGTTTGTAGACGTTTATAAGGCTGTTGTGTCTACCTTGATTTATTGCAACGTCACTCTTTACACTTCTGCTTAAGCCTATATAATGATGATTCAAATAATCATAATGTATTATACTGATGGAGACAGTGGACTTACCTGAAAAAGCTTAACTTGGAAGAAGAGACTTGTCTCTTAGAACACATGTATGCTACACAGCAAGACATGTTCGCACGAGGGACAATTATGCTAGCAACAAGTAAATTGAAGTAAATCAAGGAAGATGAAATCACGAAAAAATAAAAAAAAGGCAACAAACAGTTAACACACTGAATTAACAAAATACCACCTATAACACAATACTTGTCTTGAATGATGATCAGAAGTTTCCAACGTCGAAGTCTCACGGCTCTCCAGAAAAAAGGGCTTTGATTAGGTGTTATCATAAAGCGCATGCAAGCTGACCAATGATGTGTCAGATTCAGAGTAAACTCACATTGAACATTAATGTGTGTGTGTGTGTGTGTGTGTGTGTGTGTGTGTGTGTGTGTGTGTGTGTGTGTGTGTGTGTGTGTGTGTGTGTGTGTGTGTGTGTGTGTGAGAGAGAGAGTTTGAAAATTAAATCGTATAATATAGTAATAACATAATATAATGTATATTAATATATTACAATTAATATAACATCTTACGCTATATAATTACAATATGACATCTTAAATTAAAACATTATAGGCCTGACAAAAGAAGTGGCTAAAATCGACTTTAAAATATAGCTATAATAATAAACTTTTGGATTGTAATCGTTTGATTAGCCTATCGGCAGTTCTAGTCATTTTAGTTAGTTAGTTTAGCTTATTTTGAACATGTTTAATATATATATATATATATATATACACACACACACAATCAAATAAAAAATAACAGGTAAAGTAGGACTACATGTCAGCACAATCTTCCAAAATTATTAAAACTGATTCAAATAAGCACAGATGCACACATACCATATAGGCCTAGGTGTTAAATCATGTGAGTTTGCCTAATAAATCATGGTAAAAAAAAAAAAAAACACTTGAACAGAAACGTTTTTCTTTATTTCTTTATTTCACATTTAGGTTATATAGGCTAGGACATGTTGTAGATGGCTTCCGACCAGGATGAAAGGGATCACATTCATCTTCATGTAAATGTAAATAAATTTATAAAAAATAAATAAATAAAAGGAATAACGTTAACCGCGATTGACATTGAGATTTTTTTTTTTTTTTTCATTGCCTGTATAATTTCCCCATCCCCCGTTAATGTATGGCCCGTTACCCATACTCCATATTTAATGAAGTAGATAAATTATTTAAAGTTCGTGGATGAATGTTACTTCATATGTTTTCACTTGCTACACACCGAATTATTTACAATTCCTCAAAACGTTGTTGAAATATTTTGTTCCGTTGCTTTTATGGACTCTCTGGGCTTCTCCCTTGACTTTATCGGAATTTATCAGAATTTATGCCTCCACGTCTCCCCGACTGCGAGTGTGAGCTTCTCCTCCTGTCCAGAGCCATAGAGAGAGAGAGTTGCGACACTCTTTGATGTCGCCGCTATGGCTGTCACGTGGTTCATGTAAGCCCCAATAGTTCCAAAACGCACGCTGGCTGTCATGTTCTTCTATGGGACAGACAGCAGCGATTGCATTATTGAACGGTAAATATAAAATAAAACACACACAAGTACTTTTTCAGCTGTTATTGCATTATTGCATTTTGTTAATGTCAGTTTTGCATTTGGAGATAAGTTTTAAGCTATATTTTTGGAGGGAAAAGCTTAGTGTTCATGTTCGCATGGGTAGTAGCACTGGCTTTAGCGGCTCTAACTTAACTTTTCCATATCATTCATCTGATGATGGACGTCTCATGATATTTATTTTAGCACAACTGGGCTGTATTAGGCTATTGATTCCCGTGATTTTGCTTATAAATTTTGATTCAGCCATTAGCCTACCTTCGTGATCACGCAAAGAGGTCTGCCGTGGCGGTCCGTTCAGAATTCGCTTAGAATCTAGCTCACTTCTTCTGATGAAAGTGGCCACCCCCAGGACCACAACGTGAAACATGATCATGTTAAGACTAAGAATATTATTTTAAGATTAAGGCCATACACATTATATCAAAACTATAACAGATTAAAAACGAATTTAAGCATGGCTGATACAAATGAAGGTTTTCAAATAAAATATTTTTTATTAAACAATGACAGACAACAAAAATGTGTGCTTGTGTGTGTGAACAAGAAAAACAAAAACCAGGGGCAGGTGATCCATGAAACAGACAGGACTGGTGATGGCCATAACAATCCTAAAGGTCCAGCATTGTTTTCACAAGCCGCTTCACTCAAGACAATAATAACATAATGAAAAGTTAGTATATCCCAAAAAATTAAATTAAATAAAAGTTGCTATAAAGGTGGTAGCGATTCATTACCGAACTCTTAGCTGACGAAGTCGCGCTAGCTAACTAACGTTAGCTAGCAGGCAGTGCTTGAAAATTGGTTGAAACAACCAACATAAAATATAAATAAATACGCTGTGCATGTACAAATGAAGACCAGTATAAGCATCGCAAAGGGCCTCTGATACAATATAGACAGTTGACAATTCAAAAGAGGTCGATATTTCGGCAACTTAACTCTGGAACAACTCGACGCGCAGCAATGTAAGTGAATGGTGTCCAACGCCCAAATGACAGTGTTTGGAACTATTCCGATCTTCATATCCCGGAAGTAGGCGGTTAAAAGCGCCGCCATTATTTACAACGGAGGTCTATGGGAGTGTCGCAACTCTCTCTCTCTATGGCTCTGCTCCTGTCTATACGGTAATTTCCAGAGAGTCGCGTGGTTATGACGCAATCGTTAGCCTATTTTTACAAAAACTGCTTCTACGGGGCCATAACGTAAGATACAAGGTAATGGAGCCTTTTATACATTGTCGTGTTTCTTTAGAAATAAACAATGGACAAATGGAGTCTTTAAACGCCTCAGATGTAAAGTTATTCGCTGTCAAAGTGACACCAAAATGAATGGGAGTCAATGGGATGCTAACAGCAGGTGAAGGCTTGTTAGCCAATGGCGGCTTCCGGGGGTGGTACGGAATTCGAGCGCTGGATTGACCCCCTGGATTGACCCCCTGAGCATAGACATGTATAGAAAGGCTAGATAGCTTACCGGCGCTGAGAGCCAATGGGACCCGACGACGTCACACGGCGGCCATCTTAGGACAGGACCGCTTGTCCAGTTATAACATTAAAGTCTATTGTGCATGTAGTGCTGAAATAACTATATTTTGCTCAATTTTCAACCGATTTTCAAACGGCTTGGTGTGTCATAAACGTCAGGGATGCAGCTATTTAACTGCATACTTGTGAAAAATTATAGCCACAAACGGCATCAGCACAAATCATAGCCACGTTAATAAGGTTTGTAATAAACCAAACCGTTTGTAAATCCGTCAAGAATTCAGCAAGTTACGAGCATTTTAGTTGGCGTATGTCACTCACCTTCCGTCCACAGCAGCAGGGAGCAGCAGCGCAGTCTCCTGACCTAAGATGGCCGCCAAGTGACGACACAGCTGACTCCGCCTTGAGCCATCTAGCCTTTCTATACATGTCTATGCCCCTGAGTACTCCAGCTGACGGTGACGTCACGCATTCCCTCTATTGGCAGTTGGCAAACCACCTTATGGTGCATTACCGCCACCTACTGAACTGGATTGTGGAGCGTCGATGATTAGAGGGGACAAAACTTTACCAACTTTATATTCTTATATAATTTACTGTTTCTTTTAAATTATTTATCAGAGCTATTCTGTCTATTCCTTTGCTTTTTACTCAATAAATAGGCCTAGCCTACTCTAAAGACATGTTGTTCGCACCTTTTTTTTTAACTTTTGTGTCCAATGTTAGTCGTTCATTATTATATGCTCTAGTGCAGAAGGACATGCTCTACTGTTTTATACAATCCACTGTACCTACATAATCCACAAGGATGTTTCTTAATTTTGTATAGATTTCCATTGAATGCTGTATGTCTGATTCTGATTCTTGTTATTACTGAATCTTCTCATCTGTTTAACCCAGTTTCATTATTCCATATTCTATACTTCCCTTTGAATAATATATAAATGTATGCCAAACTTTTCTTTACCCCAAATGTTTTGCCATGATTTTATTAAAGCTTTATTAATAATTGATTTTACTTCTGTTTTGCTGATGCTTATGTCAATTTCTATATTATCCATGTTCAATGAGCTTTTAGCAAACTTATCTGCCAACTCTTTTCCTTCTATTCAAACATGCACTGGAAGTCTGGAACCCAAATAAATGAAACAGCTGGTGCCTTGATTCTGAATTCTGCTAATGCATTATTTCCAGGATAAGATCTTGTCTGAGATTGGCTAGAATTAATGCTTTTTAATGATGCCATTGCCAACGAATCTTCTTTGTACGTTGTTCCTCTCACTGGAGGGCCAAAACAATAGCTACCAACTCTGCAGTAAATACAGATATATTAGAGTTATTTTTTTTATAATTATTTCATGTTGTGGAATAACTACTTCTTCCTGTTATAGATTCTGGATCCTTTTATCTGTAAATAACTGTATCACCATAAAACTGATCAATATAGTGATTAACTCATATATTTATTTGATCACAACTCTGTTTCTTTACTTCTATTAACGGAAGGTCTATTATAAACAGTCAAGGTGGAATTGACAATTGAACTGTATTACTTTATATGTTTCAAACCAATACATTCTGCTATTTCTTCTCTTTCCCTTCCTATATTCTTATTACCTCCTCCATGTTCCCAGCTTTTCGATAATATTGCCTTAGTTGAATGTTCATTATTGTGTCTCTTCAAGAATGCCCAATATACCAATTTCATTCTTTCTTCTAATGGCATTTCTCCCATTTCATTACCATGTGAATTGCAAAACAGAATAGCCAATCCTGCAGATTTAGTTGAACCATGGTCAAAAAGAATTTTGTCTCCCATTGGTTTACCCAAAATTTCTCATCCTCAGGTTTTGAGTGTGTTTTTTTTGTAACAAAATAAAATGAGCTTTTTCGCCCTTACAAAAAAAAAAAAAAAAAAAAAATAGGCCTATTGATTTTCTCTTATAATCCCCTAGTGTTAAGTGAAATACATGAAAACAAATATTCATAATAAAAAAATAAACAAGTGTTTTTCACCTAGGCTATATAGTAGGGAAGTATGTGTTTTCGGATGCAGCCAATCACTAACTATTATTTATTAAACAGTAATGTAGAGAAATAGCCATTTTAGAAGTTTAAGTAGCTTATTTTTGTGAGAAAATATCACATACTAGGTGTTTCTCAATGTCAAGGATCCTTCCTTGACATTGAGAAACGGCTATTGTGTTTAAAAAAATCAACAGCGCATGAGAACGGTTCCGTAGTCTATTTTTATTTGAGCTCCATGAGATGATGCATATTAAAGACTCTCAGCCAACCAGATTCAAGATCCAGAACTAACTGTTGTATAAATATATATTTACAAACACATAGCCTAATGTAGGCTATATTACTTTTACAATTCTTTGTAAATATATTTTTTAATCAAAACCAAGACGAAAGAAAAAATGCAAGGGGAAATTTAAATACAGATAAAAATCTTCAAAATAAACATTAATAATAAAAAATAGCCTGCACTTTGTAAAGCTCAATTGCCTGGTTTCAGTTAGTTTACTTTTTTAATTAATATATTTGCATTACAATGATTACAAAAATATGTATACTATTTTATAGACTATTTACTCTAATATTTAGAAATAGCTAAATAACTTTTATTTTGCTCTCTGCAAACGTATTATTTCCGTTGCGGGCAGATTTTGAACTTTCACCCCGCCTCTTGTTCTTCCTCTTCCGCCTGCAGCGATAAAAGGTATGGTGGACTGTCTTTGCGCTTAAAATATGATTCAAATATCCATCGTCATCTGCCGTTTCTGAAGATAAAATATATGATATTTAGAGTTATATGTGTCGTTCACAGTCTAATCGAAGAGACACTTGCCATATTAAGTCATATAATACTCTCAATAACAGAATTTAGTTTCTTGTCATTACTCCGTACAAACACGAACGCATCAGACTACTATTTTACATTTGATACGGTCTTTACAACAGTAGTGAAAGTGTGACACGGTTTTATTCGTTGATTTCGTTTACGCATATTTGACAGGTATTTGTGTATTTTTAGCTTATACTCTAAATTATGCTTCTTCCGCTATTACCTCCACAGAGGGTTTGCCATCTCTCATACAGACATAAAGATCTTGTAATTTTTTCAGGTCAAGATGGTGCAGCGCCTGACTTACCGCCGTAGGCTTTCCTACAACACTGCTTCAAACAAGACTAGACTGTGAGTGTGATTACTGCATTGATTCAAATAGATCTTCACCGTGTGCCGATGTTCACATAGAATAGAGTGTCTTGTGTAAACATCAAAAGCTGTACTTAATGACTACATCATGTCACTCAGGTCCCGTACTCCAGGTAACCGCATTGTATACCTGTATACCAAGAAGACTGGCAAGGCACCCAAGTCGGCATGTGGAATCTGCCCCGGTAGACTACGTGGTGTAAGTGATGATCTGTGTACAATTTTATGTGTGCATGTACAGTGATGTAAATAATGTTTGAGAATAGAGACCTTTGGATAAACTTTGGGGAATCTAGAAAAAGAACAGTGTTGAATTTTCAGCTCTTGTAGTATTGTATACAGCTCTGTTGTACAGACAATTTTTTGGGAGTGGGGTCTTGAGGTATTAAGCATGGTATAACAATGTTAAAGGAATGTGTAGTGTAATATATTTTGGAAGTCAACTAATGTAGAGAAATCAATTTGTACAAAACGGCTGATTCATTCAGGAACAAAACAAATTACTTTGTCAGTCTTTATGAATGGCTCAACAAAAAAAAGATTAGTTCAGGAAGGAAACACCACTAAGAAGCGGAGAAGTGCAACAACTTTTTCATTGGCGAAAACATCAATATTGACAATGTTATTTCTAAAATGTAATATAATATTAACTTGCAGTTTATTTAACTGTTGTATGATATCAATCATGTTTGCAATATGCTGACATTCTGAAAAACGACACTCTTGCTTGTGTCATTGTTAAATTATATCATGTCATAAACGTTTTAAAAAAAACAAGAACTCATACAGGAGCTTTTTTTTTTTTTTTTCCATATTTTGTATTAAAACATATAATGTGATTTTTAACATAAGGATTGACATAATTGATAAGGACTGATTGCAATTGCTGCCATGTTGATGAATCTCAATGATGGTACTAGAAACTTAGATATTGTTAGATACATTTTATCAATGAAGAGTAGAACACCAGATCTGGGGACCAAGAATAACACGCTCACAGAAGTGCAGTTCTCTTAAAGTCAGCTTTATTGCTTTTTAGACTAAATAGCAAGTCTAGGGTGTTGGCTGAAACTAGGGATGCACTGATTTGAAAATTTTGGCCGATACTGTTAACCGATAATTCTTTACATTTGAAAGCCGATAATCGATAAATCTAAATTCAAATTTGTATATACTTTGATAGTATATAATGAATACCTGAATACAAAAAACAAAAGGCTTGCCATTAAAAGCCATATCCCAAACACTTCAACATAAATCAAACGTATAAAATACAGTAGCCTAGTTTGAACTTTTAAAATTAATTTTACGCTCCAATGGCCAACTTTCTTTATTAAAAAATGGTAACACTTTATAATAAGGTTTCATTTTGTTAGCACTAGTTAACTTGATCCAACAATTAAAGAACAATACTTCTACTCTTAGTTAATGTTAAGGTCAACATTTAAGATCCAAAGTTGTATCTTTTAACTTTAGTTAATGCACTGTGAACTAACGAACACAAATAGGCTATTTTATTAACATTAACAGGATCCTAAACGCTCTCTGTTAGTTAATGCATTAACAAATGAGACCTTATTGTAAAGTGTAAACAAAAAAATAATAAAATACCTAAACAATGCAAACGTCATTGGATAAGATTGGGCTGCATATAAAGAAACAAAATGCATGTGCCATGGATAAATAAAATGGAATTGCCTCCGCACGGACAATAAGGAAATTATTTTAATCAAACCATATTGTTGATGAAAATAATACAAGAACAAGTGTAAATAACGCATCAATGTGTTTTTTTTTATTAAACATTAATATTACAGTAATATTAAACATATTTAATATTAGGCTTACTGTTTCAAATTACATCATTGCTGTGTGAGCTGCGTGCGCTGAAGCCGAACAAAACAAATTGCTGAAGAATGCAACTAAACCCAAATAATTTACAACTTTTTTTATTAATAGTGTATACAATTTTAATATGACAGTCCCAATCATAGCTTTTAATGTTTTGCATTGCTGTTTGATCGTGCGTGCTTAAGCTGAAGAGAACGAGCACTGGGAAACTGAAGAACTTTTGTAGCGGGTGAACTCAACGAAACGCATCCAAATTGAGATTAATCTGGCATTTATATTACATAAACTTAATATTACAACTTGCATCTGCACAAAATGACATGAATGCTCAAGCAAACTTGACTGTGCTGGTCAATGTGTAGTCTGACCCCTGTTCTGGGGTCTGTGTGTAGTCTGACCCCTATTCCCACAACCACGCGCAGAAATGGCAACTAAACCAAGATAATTCACGTTTTATTACAATAGTTCTCATTATAATGGTGCATTGTTTGAGTTGCGCACGCTAAAGATAAAGATGATCACCTGTACAATGAAGCGCTTTACTGCATCGTTCATGAACTCAACCAAACGCATCCTAAAATGGATTTGATGTTGAAAAGTGATGATTGAGCTGCTGATTTAAGTTGTTACCCTTTTTGCCTGAGCTGCTAATTTAAAATTCAGTCCCTTTCTCCTGAAACTGCAGCAAGAACAACAACATGCGACGTCTCATTGCTTGCAAAATAAACTGGAATCAGACGTGTTTGAACTGAAGTGTTGGAAAACACATTACAATATAATTATTCCACACCTTATTTCCAAAGGCAGCGGTATTCAAAAAGATTTGTAATGTTGTTGCAGTCATAAGTGTTTAAATGAGCGTTTTAGCGCAAATCGTGTAACTGCCAAACAATAGGGATGTGACAGTGAGGACATTTTCCCACCGGTCAATCGGCGTGTCGCTAATTCAAAAGGGGCATATTGCTTTTATAAAACGGTTACAGGGCTCTACAGTGCGCCCATTTCACTCGCACATGCGAGTAAATATTTCGGCGTGCGAACGTGAAAAAATATTTGGGCGCACTCGTGCGAGTGACACAGCATTTTTCTATAGAAACAGCTGCAAATACATCATCATGAGGAGGGGCAGAGTAGGACACTATATTACCGCAGGGCTCTACAGTGCGAGTAATTCACTCACATTTGCGCCTAAAAATAGTTATGTGCGAACTTGACAAATAATTTACGAGCACAGTGCGCGAGTGACGGGCTGTTCTCAGTACACTGAACAACAGCGCGATGAAGCGACGCATACCATTGATTTCACATTGAAAGCAAGCAAGAGGATGGGGTCGCAACTGCGCGATTTGAACATAACATGACGCGCTTAACTCTATTCAAATGAGAGCGACGATTCGCAACCAATGAGCCAATCACTGAAATAGTGTGGGAATGGGCGGGGACTGCTGGATTTTTAAGTGAGAGAGTCAAGTGACTCTCCCCACCGGTGCTAAAAATAAACGTGTGAGAGCGTGTTATAGCCAGATATGATGACGCTACTGCAACACGCATCACGACAGATGAGCGATCTATTCATCAAGCCAACGCGCAAACTGCCTCAAATGAAAGTGAAAGTAAGTCGTAGATGCTCAACACACAATCATATTCATTAATAGTAAAGAAACGAAATGATATTAGGCTACAGTGCTGCTGTCGCTCTCTCCTATCGCTGATTTTGAAATGAGCTTTTGATCAATAAAATGCAGGTCATATCTGTTGCTTTTGGTGACGTGAACTCTGCATAGGCCTACATTAAATCTGCATATAGCGCGGGAATAGAAGATCCGATTTATATCAGTTTTGCGAAAACACTTATGTGACTAACGTTAGGTGTAAATGGAATCGTTTTGATCAGTAAAAACGCAAGTGACCAGGTGTAAACAGGCCCCTACACCATAAAAAAAAAAAAAAGTCAAGTAAACACTTAGTGAGCTAGATACGCAACACAGTATGAAGCCTATAGTCATTATCTCAAAAGACCAAGTGCAAAAAAACAAAACGAGGAACTCAAGCACACTATCAATACTTGCAAATGAGTATCAACATTTTATTAGCAACGTTTAGGTCCCACCAAAAGACCAAGTGCAGAAACTTGAAGTTACGACCAAAACAGTCGACACTGAGGACAGGAAGACGACAAAAACTAATTTTTGAGGACAACTTAATGTAGTCTACTGCAAGTACTGCAAAGGAAAAAAGCAAGCGGGCATTTGTTTTGTTTTTAGCACTTTATACTTTATTGAGGTGTTCATTCTTTTTATATATTTTGAAGTAATATAGCCCTGGGTTACTCCATAAAAATATTTATTTTATTTAGTGATCGACCGATATGTCGATCGGCCGATACGCGGCTTCTGCGTTCGTCGATAGTTTTTTCTCGGCATTATTTACAGACAGGCGTCCGCAGGCAGCTCTGTCTTGCTGGAGACGCTGCAGTTCACGTGCAGCCCATGCACTGCCCCTCCCACACTAGCAGAGTGCTGGAAGCCTCTTCAAGACAACTGTAAGGTTTAAACTTTCAAAGCATCTTTTAACTGTTTGACTTAGCTGAAATATTGCCACACACTTTGAAAGTGGAAACACATTGCTCTATATGTGCGTGCAACTATAGCTAAGCAAGTTTGTGGGTCCAAATGGAAAACGCCTAAGTCTATAAAACTGCTTAAGTCATTGTGTTTAGGGAGCTGCAAATAACTAAGTTTGAGTCTATCCATATGCATACGGCAGCTGTTACGAACACTGGTCATAGGATTAAATAATGCCGACGTTGTTCCGTGATATTTGTGGGAGTTTTATTCAGTGAAGTTTGGACGTGTGCTCATAAAAGAAGCGACACGCATGCGATGCAGCGCGCTCGTTTGTCCAGGCGCTCCTATGCCGTGGTGAGATGAAAACATCTAAACTTTTCAGAATGCTGCAAGCGCAAGCAGGTCATGTGACAAAAAACAACTGACCTTTCCATGACAACATCGAAAGCTCGACTGAACAGCTGATCATAGCTGGACAGGGCGGGTTTTTATTTCTCATCTCCATAAATATATGTAGTCGTAAAGGGCTAGAAATAAATGAATCCTTACTTCCTCGTCATCATGGAGAGCGCAGTTCATGGTTGCATAGCAACGACAGAAGCCACGGGAGCGCAAGCGCTTGTGGAAAGGAGAAAGTGGTGCGGCCGTGCTTTCCACGCATTTTTAGACGCGATATGTGAACAGTCCCTAATTCATAATAAACTGAGAATCTATTTGGTTTAAAATCATTTTTGTTTTGTTTAAAATGGAGATCATGATTACATATATCAGACAACTACACAGAATAACATGTTCCAGTCTATTTATAAAAAAAACTAATGTTAATAATTAATTCAAACACGTTTAAAATGAATGAATTCAGTCTCAGCAGTAAAGTAGTATCGTCTCCAAATATCGGCCCAAGAAAATCGGCAGCCCGTATCGGTCATCGGCTAAGGCTGATGAAAAAAAATCTGCATCGCCACTAAAAAAAATCCATATCGGTCGATCCCTAATTTTATTTATAAAATAAACACCAGCAACAAAAAATATAACGTTATAACACATTTATTCCTCCACCAAGCAATATAGTTCCAAAGAGGTTGCAAAGCAAAACATACATGAAAGAATGAAGAACTGGAACTATCCGTTTTATAAGCGAAAGTAAAAATGTGCACGAGCATTCATAATGCATTTTCAATTAATTCCTTTGTAAGTTGAGCTTCCATAGGAATGAACTGAAAATGCTAGCTCTGCTCTGTGCCGGACACGCAGGGTTATGAATGCCTGTGCCGATTTAGATTTAGCGCCAATTCGGCTGGCAATTGCTTGAATTTTGGGTTCATTATTATTCTTAATGAAAAACACAACAACTAGAAAAACATAACTAATCATTTGCAGGTTCCCTATTAGCATTGTTTAAATCCATAATATTGCAAAGCTTTTACATTTCGCTTCGAGTCCAAATCTTATGCCATCATTTTGTCAGTCAGCTCCTCACTCTGGTGATAAATGAAATCTGACTCCTGTTGCTGATCTGCTGAGCAGACACATTCAGTTTAATTGCAGTGTCTGTTCTCTACATTGTTAAAAGCGCTATATAAATGCAGATGACTTGACTCTAACTGAACTAAATTATTTAAATTACTATAAATAAATAATCAAAATGATGGTGGGGGCCGGTGCCGTGGTGGGCAAGTGATGTTACCGGTGTTGCGGCTGAACACCGGTATCGCTGACTATCGCAGCAAGCCTGCCATACAAACATGACTTACTGTACTACCATATTAATGATACAAGTATTAGGAAAAATGAGTATTGCACTACTGTTTTACCAACCTTAAAGTCGCCATGAAATCAAATTTTACAATTCGTATTTTTATATGTAATATTGTAGTTTATTACAAATGATATATCTGTGCACTTCATTAATTTTTTTAAATTCATGTGCCCTTATATTCTTTAATCAAATATGTTATCCTTCCCTCCCCCTCGTTACGACTTCTCTTCTCGTCATGTGCTATGGCGCGAGGGCGTGGCAACTCCCCTCAAACCGTTAGTCTGCTATGAGCAAGAGATGGAGAGGAGGAGCGCTAAAGTAAAACTCTGCCCTCTATTCAATATTCCATTTCACTTGGAAATGTGTCACAACACTGGAGAAAAGTCATTTGTAACTTCCGGTTCATGGCAACTTTAATAACTACATCAGATTTGATTACCAAATAGGTCATTTAAATGTGCTGTTAAACTTGACACATCTGAATACGTGATTGAAACCATGTTCTAATGTTTTTTCCTCAATAGATCCGTGCTGTGAGGCCCCAGGTTCTCATGAGACTCTCAAAAACCAAGAAGCATGTTAGCCGAGCTTACGGTGGTTCCATGTGTGCCAAGTGTGTACGAGACAGGTAAAAAACTGAGATCATTGAGTTATTTGTAAACGAGTAGATTGATAAGATGAACTATCCCTTTATTTATCGCCCGTCCCAAAGTATAGTTAATCTAAACATTTTTTGTCTCATGACAATACAGATTTGTTTGAATGTTCTAAAACACAAAAGGAGATGTCTAAAAGAATTGTAATGAATACACTTTTCCATGTGATTAAAGATGGGGACAGAAGATTTTTAAAGGTTCAAAAAGGATGCAAATGCACCATAATGTCATTTTAAGATTTGGTTGTACAGTACAGAACCAATGAAATTTGTGTTTGGATTTCATTGGCTCTGTACTGTACTCTACAAAAATTTGTTTGAATGGATGACTAATCATCCATGGAATCATCCTCTGTTGGAAAACATTATATGAAATAACATGAGTAAATGATGACAGTGTTTTGGTGAACTGTTAATTTAAGTATGTTCTAATTAAACTATTTGAGTTAAATGCATTCTATGAGCACATGACCCATATCCATCTGCATCACTTTTCAGGATCAAGCGAGCTTTCCTCATTGAGGAGCAGAAGATCGTCGTCAAAGTACTGAAGGCACAGGCACAGAGCCAGAAGTCTAAGTAGATGTCGATTTGTACTCTTTAAATAAAAGATTTGGAAATCACTGTTTTGTGTGTTTGTTTTCCTGTGCTGATGGAATGCCCTTTATTCTAGCAGGAAATTAAGTTAATATATGCTGAGCAAATTTATATTTTAGTTAAATTGCATGGCAAGCTGTGGAAGCTTCTGTTATGGAATAAAGATATTGGTGACTTAACTCGCAATTCTGACTTTTTTTTTCCTCACAATTGCAGGTTACAGTGTCCAATTATGAGAGAGGGGGGGGGAATCAGAATTGTGGGATGAAAAGTCACAATAACTTTTTTTTTTCTTTTTTATTCAGTGGCAGAAACTAGCTTCCATAGCAAGCTAACCGGTTTTAGATGGACGTGTGTACATCCTTGCACGTGATATACTGGCAAATATATTTTTTTTTTTACTAAGGATACTGGGCTAATGAAAATTTAGAATACTTATTGTATCTAAAGAGTTTGTCTTTAAACTCAATTGAAGGGCAATTTTTTGTATTTTTTTTATTCTTTGAATAGAAAGCTCCATTTATTTATTTTTCAAATAAATACAGCCTTGGTGAGCATATAAGAGACTTCTTTTAATAAAAACGTTAAAAAAAAACATACCGATCCCAAATTTTTGAACAGCAGTGTATATAAAAATTGTTTATACATGTCTGAAAATATACTCGTACAATTGTAGGTATCTTAAATTGTATTTGTCTAACCCAAAAAAAAAAAAAAAAAAGTCGTCTAATTTAAAGATATCTATAAGGTATATGGTTCTGAAATGGATTTCTGACTACAGTATTATGGCAATATCCGTTAAAGCATTTAATACACCTAGCTCTACTAGTCGTAATTTAGTTTTGATTTGTGAAAATACAAATTCTAGGGGCCATACTTTTAAAACGTCTAAAAATGCTTTTAAGAATAGGTTTAAGCTTTGAAAGAGTATTAAAAATGTTTTTAGTAAATAGGACTTGTTAAAGAGTATGAGCTATGTATAAAGAGCTAAAAGCAATTTTTAGCAAAGTCTAAAGCTGCGTCTTAAATCGCATACTTTCCTACTATATAGTAGACGAAAAACAGTATGTGACAAAAGCAGTATGTCCAAATTCACAGTACTGATAAAAGAGTAGGCAAAAAAGTACCTGGATGACCTACTACTTCCAGCAAGATTCTGGTGTGCATGATACTAGGTTGCACACCAGAATACAAATGTTGCAGGTTTGAGAAGCCCAGACTCACACCTGCTCTGATTGAATTGAATTGAATTGAATTGAATGAATAGCTTTATTGGTCACTAGTCACAAGTACCAGCGAAATTCCGCCATCAACCTGTCCATACAAACATACATACAATATGACAAGGGGGTAGACAGGACAGGAAGACAGAGCATTTTAGGAAAGAATACAGCATAACATGAGGAGAAAAAAAAGGCCACCCCCAGACTACGCTCCTGTAAGGAGTCCAGTTTGGGAACAGTAAAAAACACCTCAGCAACATTGGCACATAATCAGTACACAACATGAACACACAAGACTTGCAAAAGGGGAGGATAGTTGGGGATGGAGGTAACCCAGCACAAACAAGCAGCCATCCGGTTCCTGCAGCCATTCTTCGGCGCTGGTCGGACCCACCTGCCAGACTGGTGATGCTGATGTGCACTTCACATCCACCATCACCTCCTGCAACCACTGCCATCCAACCTGAGCTTAAGGTCTGTGTGGAGGACGTGAGCCGAGTCTTCAAAAAACAGAAGACTAGGAAAGCTTCAGGCCAAGACGGCATCTCATCTGCTTGTCTAAAAGCCTGCGCTGACCAACTGGCCCCAGTCTTCACGCAGATCTTCAACAGATCATTGGAGCAGTGTGAAGTTCCCTGCTGCTTCAAACGCTCCACTATCATTCCGGTTCCCAAAAAACCTAAAATCACTGGACTTAATGACTACAGACCTGTCGCTCTCACGTCTGTGGTCATGAAGTCGTTTGAAAGACTGGTGTTGGCCTATCTGAAGGACATCACTGGACCCCTGCTGGATCCCTTTCAGTTTGCTTACAGAGCAAACAGGTCTGTGGATGATGCAGTCAACATGGGACTGCACTATATCCTGCAACATCTTGACAGACCTGGGACTTATGCACGGATCTTATTTGTGGACTTCAGTTCGGCCTTCAATACCATCATCCCTGATCTTCTCACAGCCAAACTGACTCAGCTCTCCATGCCATCCTCAATCTGTCAGTGGATCTCCAGCTTCCTGACGGACCGGCAGCAGCGAGTGAGACTGGGGAAGCTCACATCCAGGACCCTCACCATCAGCACTGGCGCCCCCCAAGGGTGCGTTCTCTCCCCACTGCTCTTCTCCCTGTACACTAATGACTGCACTTCTAAAGACCCCTCTGTCAAGCTCCTGAAATTTGCAGACGACACCACCGTCATCGGTCTCATCCAAAATGGTGACGAGTCTGCTTACAGACTGGGGGTTGAACAGCTGGCTGTCTGGTGCAGCTATAACAACCTTGAGCTGAACACGCTCAAAACAGTGGAGATGATTGTGGATTTCAGGAGAAAATCCCCAGCACTCCCCCTCTCACCATCATGAACAGCACTGTGGAAGCAGTGGAGTCATTCAGGTTCCTGGGCTCTACCATCTCTCAGGACCTGAAGTGGGCAAATCACATTGACTCCATTGTGAAAAAGGCCCAGCAGAGACTGTACTTCCTTCGCCAGCTGAAGAAGTTCAATCTGCCACAGGAGCTGCTGATCCAGTTCTACTCAGCCGTCATTGAGTCTGTTTTAAGCACTTCCATCACTGTCTGGTTTGGTTCAGCTACCAAATCAGGAGACATCAGGAGACTACAACGGACAGTCCGGACTGCAGAGAGGATTATTGGTGCCCCCTTGCCAACCCTCCAGGACCTGTACTCTTCCAGAGTGAGGAAGAGAGCAGGTAAAATCATCACAGACTCCACTCACCCTGGACACCCCCTGTTTGAACTGTTACCGTCAGGACGGCGACACAGATCACTGGCCACAAGAACATCCAGGCACAGGAACAGTTTCTTTCCACAGGCCATTTCCCTTCTGAACACTTAACATGCCCCCCAATGCATATGCCTGTAAGTGCAATACTCCCACTGTCTAGTGTAATATTCTCTAACTCGGGTGATATTTATACTTATATTATTCATACTACTCAAAATACTGTAAATATGTTCATAATCTGTAAATGTTTATTCAGACTAAACCCAACTGTGACCCCTTTTTTTTTACTTTTATACTATTTTTATTAAAAAATAAATATTTGTATATGTGCACTGGAAGCTTCAGTACCAAGAAAAATTCCTTGTGGGTGCAAGCACACTTGGCAATAAAGCTCTTTCTGATTCTGATTCTGATTCTGATACTATAAGAACATACTTTTTTTAGCTGCCCTGAAGTAATTACTCAAATTCAAAATAAGTACCTACTCTAGAGTATGCGTGTGACAATGTCATAAGTTACCTCTGATTGCGGTGTATGCCATGTGTTTGGTTTATATATTTTGCATTATTTTTTTATTTTTTATTATTTGGTTAAATATGAGTTTGGTAACTTTTTTTCTAATCTAAGGTGCACATTAGACATGACAAAAGACACCTAGAGTTTTATTTCTTTATTTTGAATTTATATCAGTTGATGTAAATGAAGCAAATGTCTTCCTATCTTTCTTTGAGGAACATTGTTTTTAAACATTTCAATAATTTTCTCACGTATTTGTTGGAAAACTGGCGATCCTCTGCCCATCTTTGCTCCTAAAGGACTAGACCTTTCTTGGATGCTGCTTTTGTACCAAATCATAATTACAATGACCTGTTGACATCACCTGTTTGAAATCACATCATTATTTAACCAATTTACCTGATTACTAGCCCTAAATTGCTCCTGTCCCAACCTTTTTTGGAATGTGTTGCAGGTCTGAATGACAGGAAAGGATGTATATTTAGGGGTTCAAGCATGAAGTGCTGAAAACCTATTGTATTTGTACTGATTTTTATTAGGGGTTGAAGCATGAAATGCTGAAACCCTATTGTAATTGTAAGGATTTGTAAAACGCATCGTGCAGGACAAACCGTAAGGCCTAGAGACTTGAAACCTGGCCAGATGGTAGGCCTCAATTTGGGGACAACCTATCAGAGTATGACACCGATTGGCCCATAGGTGGCGCTACAGCAACCAAAAGTTCAAAATTGCTCATAACTCTTAGACCGTTTGTCCCAGGATCAAGTGTCTTATATCGTTGGAATCCCTGGCTCAAGGCGGACAAAATGGCTATCTCCGATTTGGATGTAGGCAGGGAAAAATTTCTGCTATGTCGAATTTTGTCCAAAACCTACTTTTGCGAACTAGTCCCTGGTTTTTCGCCCGATCGGAACCAAACCAGTCTAGGACAATTCTCTGGACTCTCTAGATCAATAATTATCGAAAAAAAGTTGAACTTTGGCATTTGGGTGGCTGTAACAGGGTCATTTAGAAAAGGGGGCGTGGCAAAATACACTCAAAAGCCTATAAATCCCAAAGGAAAACTCAGAACTTCACAAAAATTGATGAGCATATGTGTCAGAACATGGTGAGGAGCATGCAGAGTTTCATGGAGATCGGACCATAGGTGGCGCTATAACTGGCAAAAAGCCTTCATTCTTATTATTAGGGGTTCAAGCATGAAATGCTGAAACCCTATTGTAATTGTAAGGATTTGTAAAACGCATCGTGCAGGACAAACCGTAAGGCCTAGAGACTTGAAACCTGGCCAGATGGTAGGCCTCAATTTGGGGACAACCTATCAGAGTATGACACCGATTGGCCCATAGGTGGCGCTACAGCAACCAAAAGTTCAAAATTGCTCATAACTCTTAGACCGTTTGTCCCAGGATCAAGTGTCTTATGTCGTTGGACTCCTTGGCTCAAGGCGGACAAAATGGCTATCTCCGATTTGGATGTAGGCAGGGACAATTTTCTGCTATGTCGAATTTTGTCCAAAACCTACTTTTGCGAACTAGTCACTGGTTTTTCGCCCGATCGGAACCAAACCAGTCTAGGACAATTCTCTGGACTCTCTAGATCAATAATTATTGAAAAAAAGTTGAACTTTGGCATTTGGGTGGCTGTAATAGGGTCATTTAGAAAAGGGGGCGTGGCAAAATACACTCAAAAGCCTATAAATCCCAAAGGAAAACTCAGAACTTCACAAAAATTGATGAGCATATGTGTCAGTACATGGTGAGGAAGCATGCAGAGTTTCATGGAGATCTGACCATAGGTGGTGCTATAACTGGCAAAAAGCCTTCATTCGTATTAGGGGTTCAAGCATGAAATGCTGAAACCCTATTGTAATTGTAAAGATTTGTAAAACGCATCGTGCAGGACAAACCGTAAGGCCTAGAGACTTGAAACCTGGCCAGATGGTAGGCCTCAATTTGGGGACAACCTATCAGAGTATGACACCGATTGGCCCATAGGTGGCGCTACAGCAACCAAAAGTTCAAAATTGCTAATAACTCTTAGACCGTTTGTCCCAGGATCAAGTGTCTTATATCGTTGGAATCCTTGGCTCAAGGCGGACAAAATGGCTATCTCCGATTTGGATGTAGGCAGGGAACATTTTCTGCTATGTCGAATTTTGTCCAAAACCTACTTTTGCGAACTAGTCCCTGGTTTTTCGTTCGATCGGAACCAAACCAGTCTAGGACAATTCTCTGGACTCTCTAGATAAATAATTATCGAAAAAAAGTTGAACTTTGGCATTTGGGTGGCTGTAACAGGGTCATTTAGAAAAGGGGGCGTGGCAAAATACACTCAAAAGCCTATAAATCCCAAAGGAAAACTCAGAACTTCACAAAAATTGATGAGCATATGTGTCAGAACATGGTGAGGAGCATGCAGAGTTTCATGGAGATCGGACCATAGGTGGCGCTATAACTGGCAAAAAGCCTTCATTCTTATTATTAGGGGTTCAAGCATGAAATGCTGAAACCCTATTGTAATTGTGAGGATTTGTAAAACGCATCGTGCAGGACAAACCATAAGGCCTAGAGACTTGAAACCTGGCCAGATGGTAGGCCTCAATTTGGGGACAACCTATCAGAGTATGACACCGATTGGCCCATAGGTGGCGCTACAGCAACCAAAAGTTCAAAATTGCTCATAACTCTTAGACCGTTTGTCCCAGGATCAAGTGTCTTATGTCGTTGGAATCCTTGGCTCAAGGCGGACAAAATGGCTATCTCCGATTTGGATGTAGGCAGGGACAATTTTCTGTTATGTCGAGTTTTGTCCAAAACCTACTTTTGCGAACTAGTCCCTGGTTTTTCGCCCGATCGGAACCAAACCAGTCTAGGACAATTCTCTGGACTCTCTAGATCAATAATTATCGAAAAAAAGTTGAACTTTGGCATTTGGGTGGCTGTAACAGGGTCATTTAGAAAAGGGGGCGTGGCAAAATACACTCAAAAGCCTATAAATCCCAAAGGAAAACTCAGAACTTCACAAAAATTGATGAGCATATGTGTCAGAACATGGTGAGGAATCATGCAGATTTTCATGGAGATCGGACCATAGGTGGCGCTATAACTGGCAAAAAGCCTTCATTCTTATTAGGGGTTCAAGCATGAAATGCTGAAACCCTATTGTATTTGTAAGGATTTGTAAAACGCATCGTGCAGGACAAACCGTAAGGCCTAGAGACTTGAAACCTGGCCAGATGGTAGGCCTCAATTTGGGGACAACCTATCAGAGTATGACACCGATTGGCCCATAGGTGGCGCTACAGCAACCAAAAGTTCAAAATTGCTCATAACTCTTAGACCGTTTGTCCCAGGATCAAGTGTCTTATGTCGTTGGAATCCTTGGCTCAAGGCGGACAAAATGGCTATCTCCGATTTGGATGTAGGCAGGGACAATTTTCTGCTATGTCGAATTTTGTCCAAAACCTACTTTTGCGAACTAGTCCCTGGTTTTTCGCCCGATCGGAACCAAACCAGTCTAGGACAATTCTCTGGACTCTCTAGATCAATAATTATTGAAAAAAAGTTGAACTTTGGCATTTGGGTGGCTGTAACAGGGTCATTTAGAAAAGGGGGCGTGGCAAAATACACTCAAAAGCCTATAAATCCCAAAGGAAAACTCAGAACTTCACAAAAATTGATGAGCATATGTGTCAGTACATGGTGAGGAAGCATGCAGAGTTTCATGGAGATCGGACCATAGGTGGTGCTATAACTGGCAAAAAGCCTTCATTCGTATTAGGGGTTCAAGCATGAAATGCTGAAACCCTATTGTAATTGTAAAGATTTGTAAAACGCATCGTGCAGGACAAACCGTAAGGCCTAGAGACTTGAAACCTGGCCAGATGGTAGGCCTCAATTTGGGGACAACCGATCAGAGTATGACACCGATTGGCCCATAGGTGGCGCTACAGCAACCAAAAGTTCAAAATTGCTAATAACTCTTAGACCGTTTGTCCCAGGATCAAGTGTCTTATATCGTTGGAATCCTTGGCTCAAGGCGGACAAAATGGCTATCTCCGATTTGGATGTAGGCAGGGAACATTTTCTGCTATGTCGAATTTTGTCCAAAACCTACTTTTGCGAACTAGTCCCTGGTTTTTCGCCCGATCGGAACCAAACCAGTCTAGGACAATTATCTGGACTGTCTGGATAAATAATTATTGAAAAACAGTTGAACTTTGGCATTTGGGTGGCTGTAACAGGGTCATTTAGAAAAGGGGGCGTGGCAAAATACACTCAAAAGCGTATAAATCCCAAAGGAAAACTCAGAACTTCACAAAAATTGATGAGCATATGTGTCAGAACATGGTGAGGAAGCATGCAGAGTTTCATGGAGATCGGACCATAGGTGGCGCTATAACTGGCAAAAATCCTTCATTCTTATTAGGGGTTCAAGCATGAAATGCTGAAACCCTATTGTAATTGTAAGGATTTGTAAAACGCATCGTGCAGATCGTTTCAAGTCTCTAGGCCTTACGGTTTGTAAGGCCTACAGACTTGAAACCTGGCCAGATGGTAGGCCTCAATTTGGGGACAACCTATCAGAGTATGACACCGATTGGCCCATAGGTGGCGCTACAGCAACCAAAAGTTCAAAATTGCTCATAACTCTTATGCTGCGTTCACACCGGACGCGAATAGCGCGTCAAATTCGCGTCTACCGCGTCTAGTTTGACGCTTGACCACTTTGTGTTAATTCGCGTGTCTAACGCGCGTAAAAACAAAAGTTTGAAGCGAAATTTACGCGCGTCAGAGGTGAAAGTTTTGCCGGCCATCTTTTTTAGATGTTTATCGAGCATTAGCATTAGCATTAATCGAGAGAGTCACCGCTCGTATATGCTCTGGAGAGCAGAAACAGCTGCGTAGGGGACATCGTCGCTGTACTCGGGTCCACCAGACCCTCCGGAGGGTTTCAGGAGTTTCACAATTTGCTCCAGGAGCTAGGTTTGATGGACCTAACGGTGAGGACGCTGACGAGGACAGCGTAGGCCGTATAAGGCCTCGGCCTCGAGTGGTCTATTCCTGTCGAGCCCGCGCTCTACAGCCCGGCGCGAGGTTCACCCTCGCCCCCACCCACCTAAACATTTATTTTTGTTTTGATAATAAATGGAGCCAGCCTCCAAAAGTGAAACCTGTCCTGTGATTTTTAACAAAGTTTTTATACACTAAATTGTGTTTGTTGTCTTTACATTAGAATAATAATGTTTCATATAATCTAGAATAGATATGGAATAAATAGCATTCAAAACAAAATGAGTATCTCTCATATATTGAAATCGTGTTTTTATGTGAAAGATTTGCTTTGCACACCAAGCATTTTAGTCATATTACAAAATAATTTATTGAGGCCAAACATAAAATAACATTATAAACTGTCACTTCACCACGTGACAGCAGCAAGCAGGCTCCTGATTGGTTAACGCGGCGCGAATTGACGCAGAAGTTCAGATTTTTCAACTCGGGCGGCAGACGCGAATTCGCGTCAAACACGAGAATGCACAAATAGCACTACATAAAACATTCGCGCGTAACGCGCTTAACGCACCAGACGCTCAATTCGCGCCATTCGCGCGAACTTGACGCGCGAATGAGGCGTATTCGCGTCTACCGCGCCGCGCTCTACGCCTCATTCGCGCCGCAGGAATTTTTTGCGCGCGTAACGCGTCTTTGCATTGACTTAACATTGAAATCACTCGCGCCTGACGCGCTATTCGCGTCCGGTGTGAACGCACCATTAGACCGTTTGTCCCAGGATCAAGTGTCTTATGTCGTTGGAATCCTTGGCTCAAGTTGGACAAAATGGCTATCTCCGATTTGTGTAACAGGTGGCTGTAACAGGGTCATTTAGAAAAGGGGGCGTGGCAAAATACACTCAAAAGCCTATAAATCCCAAAGGAAAACTCAGAACTTCACAAAAATGTATGAGCATATGTGTCAGAACATGGTGAGGAAGCATGAAGAGTTTCATGGAGATCGGACCATAGGTGGCGCTATAACTGGCAAAAAGCCTTCATTCTTATTAGGGGTTCAAGCATGAAATGCTGAAACCCTATTGTAATTGTAAAGATTTGTAAAAGGCATCGTGCAGGACAAACCGTAAGGCCTAGAGACTTGAAACCTGGCCAGATGGTAGGCCTCAATTTGGGGACAATCTATCAGAGTATGACACCGATTGGCCCATAGGTGGCGCTACAGCAACCAAAAGTTCAAAATTGCTCATAACTCTTAGACCGTTTGTCCCAGGATCAAGTGTCTTATGTCGTTGGAATCCTTGGCTCAAGGCGGACAAAATGGCTATCTCCGTTTTGGATGTAAGCAGGGATAATTTTCTGCTATGTCGAATTTTGTCCAAAACCTACTTTTGCGAACTAGTCCCTGGTTTTTCGCCCGATCGGAACCAAACCAGTCTAGGACAATTCTCTGGACTCTCTAGATCAATAATTATCGAAAAAAAGTTAAACTTTGGCATTTGGGTGGCTGTAACAGGGTCATTTAGAAAAGGGGGCGTGGCAAAATACACTCAAAAGCCTATGAATCCCAAAGGAAAACTCAGAACTTCACAAAAATGTATGAGCATATGTGTCAGAACATGGTGAGGAAGCATGCAGAGTTTCATGGAGATCGGACCATAGGTGGCGCTATAACTGAAAAAAAGCCTTCATTCTTATTAGGGGTTCAAGCATGAAATGCTGAAACCCTATTGTAATGGTAAGGATTTGTAAAACGCATCGTGCAGGACAAACCGTAAGGCCTAGACAGAGACTTGAAATCTGGCCAGATGGTAGACCTCAATTTGGGGACAACCTATCAGAGTATGACACCGATTGGCCCATAGGTGGCGCTACATCAACCAAAAGTTCAAAATTGCTCATAACTCTTAGACCGTTTGTCCCAGGATCAAGTGTCTTATGTCGTTGGAATCCTTGGCTCAACTTGGACAAAATGGCTATCTCCGATTTGGATGTAGGCAGGGACAATTTTCTGCTATGTCGAATTTTGTCCAAAACCTACTTCTGCGAACTAGTCCCTGGTTTTTCGCCCGATCGGAACCAAACCAGTCTAGGACAATTCTCTGGACTCTCTAGATCAATAATTATTGAAAAAAAGTTGAACTTTGGCATTTGAGTGGCTGTAACAGGGTCATTTAGAAAAGGGGGCGTGGCAAAATACACTCAAAAGCCTATAAATCCCAAAGGAAAACTCAGAACTTCACAAAAATTGATGAGCATATGTGTCAGAACATGGTGAGGAATCATGCAGATTTTCATGGAGATCGGACCATAGGTGGCGCTATAACTGGCAAAAAGCCTTCATTCTTATTAGGGGTTCAAGCATGAAATGCTGAAACCCTATTGTATTTGTAAGGATTTGTAAAACGCATCGTGCAGGACAAACCGTAAGGCCTAGAGACTTGAAACCTGGCCAGATGGTAGGCCTCAATTTGGGGACAACCTATCAGAGTATGACACCGATTGGCCCATAGGTGGCGCTACATCAACCAAAAGTTCAAAATTGCTCATAACTCTTAGACCGTTTGTCCCAGGATCAAGTGTCTTATGTCGTTGGAATCCTTGGCTCAACTTGGACAAAATGGCTATCTCCGATTTGGATGTAGGCAGGGACAATTTTCTGCTATGTCGAATTTTGTCCAAAACCTACTTTTGCGAACTAGTCCCTGGTTTTTCGCCCGATCGGAACCAAACCAGTCTAGGACAATTCTCTGGACTCTCTAGATCAATAATTATTGAAAAAAAGTTTAACTTTGGCATTTGGGTGGCTGTAACAGGGTCATTTAGAAAAGGGGGCGTGGCAAAATACACTCAAAAGCCTATAAATCCCAAAGGAAAACTCAGAACTTCACAAAAATTGATGAGCATATGTGTCAGAACATGGTGAGGAAGCATGCAGATTTTCATGGAGATCGGACAATAGGTGGCGCTATAACTGGCAAAAAGCCTTCATTCTTATTAGGGGTTCAAGCATGAAATGCTGAAACCCTATTGTAATTGTAAGGATTTGTAAAACGCATCGTGCAGGACAAACCGTAAGGCCTAGAGACTTGAAACCTGGCCAGATGGTAGGCCTCAATTTGGGGACAACCTATCAGAGTATGACACCGATTGGCCCATAGGTGGCGCTACAGCAACCAAAAGTTCAAAATTGCTCATAACTCTTAGACCGTTTGTCCCAGGATCAAGTGTCTTATGTCGTTGGAATCCTTGGCTCAACTTGGACAAAATGGCTATCTCCGATTTGGATGTAGGCAGGGACAATTTTCTGCTATGTCGAATTTTGTCCAAAACCTACTTTTGCGAACTAGTCCCTGGTTTTTCGCCCGATCGGAACCAAACCAGTCTAGGACAATTCTCTGGACTCTCTAGATCAATAATTATTGAAAAAAAGTTTAACTTTGGCATTTGGGTGGCTGTAACAGGGTCATTTAGAAAAGGGGGCGTGGCAAAATACACTCAAAAGCCTATAAATCCCAAAGGAAAACTCAGAACTTCACAAAAATTGATGAGCATATGTGTCAGAACATGGTGAGGAAGCATGCAGATTTTCATGGAGATCGGACCATAGGTGGCGCTATAACTGGCAAAAAGCCTTCATTCTTATTAGGGGTTCAAGCATGAAATGCTGAAACCCTATTGTAATTGTAAGGATTTGTAAAACGCATCGTGCAGGACAAACCGTAAGGCCTAGAGACTTGAAACCTGGCCAGATGGTAGGCCTCAATTTGGGGACAACCTATCAGAGTATGACACCGATTGGCCCATAGGTGGCGCTACAGCAACCAAAAGTTCAAAATTGCTCATAACTCTTAGACCGTTTGTCCCAGGATCAAGTGTCTTATGTCGTTGGAATCCTTGGCTCAAGGCGGACAAAATGGCTATCTCCGTTTTGGATGTAGGCAGGGAAAATTTTCTGCTATGTCGAATTTTGTCCAAAACCTACTTTTGCGAACTAGTCCCTGGTTTTTCGCCCGATCGGAACCAAACCAGTCTAGGACAATTCTCTGGACTCTCTAGATCAATAATTATCGAAAAAAAGTTGAACTTTGGCATTTGGGTGGCTGTAACAGGGTCATTTAGAAAAGGGGGCGTGGCAAAATACACTCAAAAGCCTATGAATCCCAAAGGAAAACTCAGAACTTCACAAAAATGTATGAGCATATGTGTCAGAACATGGTGAGGAAGCATGCAGAGTTTCATGGAGATCGGACCATAGGTGGCGCTATAACTGGCAAAAAGCCTTCATTCTTATTAGGGGTTCAAGCATGAAATGCTGAAACCCTATTGTAATTGTGAGGATTTGTAAAACGCATCGTGCAGGACAAACCGTAAGGCCTAGACAGAGACTTGAAACCTGGCCAGATGGTAGGCCTCAATTTGGGGAACACCTATCAGAGTATGACACCGATTGGCCCATAGGTGGCGCTACATCAACCAAAAGTTCAAAATTGCTCATAACTCTTAGACTGTTTGTCCCAGGATCAAGTGTCTTATGTCGTTGGAATCCTTGGCTCAACTTGGACAAAATGGCTATCTCCGATTTGGATGTAGGCAGGGACAATTTTCTGTTATGTCGAGTTTTGTCCAAAACCTACTTTTGCGAACTAGTCCCTGGTTTTTCGCCCGATCGGAACCAAACCAGTCTAGGACAATTCTCTGGACTCTCTAGATCAATAATTATTGAAAAAAAGTTTAACTTTGGCATTTGGGTGGCTGTAACAGGGTCATTTAGAAAAGGGGCGTGGCAAAATACACTCAAAAGCGTATAAATCCCAAAGGAAAACTCAGAACTTCACAAAAATTGATGAGCATATGTGTCAGAACATGGTGAGGAAGCATGCCGATTTTCATGGAGATCGGACAATAGGTGGCGCTATAACTGGCAAAAAGCCTTCATTCTTATTAGGGGTTCAAGCATGAAATGCTGAAACCCTATTGTAATTGTGAGGATTTGTAAAACGCATCGTGCAGGACAAACCGTAAGGCCTAGACAGAGACTTGAAACCTGGCCAGATGGTAGGCCTCAATTTGGGGAACACCTATCAGAGTATGACACCGATTGGCCCATAGGTGGCGCTACATCAACCAAAAGTTCAAAATTGCTCATAACTCTTAGACTGTTTGTCCCAGGATCAAGTGTCTTATGTCGTTGGAATCCTTGGCTCAACTTGGACAAAATGGCTATCTCCGATTTGGATGTAGGCAGGGACAATTTTCTGTTATGTCGAGTTTTGTCCAAAACCTACTTTTGCGAACTAGTCCCTGGTTTTTCGCCCGATCGGAACCAAACCAGTCTAGGACAATTCTCTGGACTCTCTAGATCAATAATTATTGAAAAAAAAGTTTAACTTTGGCATTTGGGTGGCTGTAACAGGGTCATTTAGAAAAGGGGCGTGGCAAAATACACTCAAAAGCGTATAAATCCCAAAGGAAAACTCAGAACTTCACAAAAATTGATGAGCATATGTGTCAGAACATGGTGAGGAAGCATGCCGATTTTCATGGAGATCGGACAATAGGTGGCGCTATAACTGGCAAAAAGCCTTCATTCTTATTAGGGGTTCAAGCATGAAATGCTGAAACCCTATTGTAATTGTAAGGATTTGTAAAACGCATCGTGCAGGACAAACCGTAAGGCCTAGAGACTTGAAACCTGGCCAGATGGTAGGCCTCAATTTGGGGACAACCTATCAGAGTATGACACCGATTGGCCCATAGGTGGCGCTACATCAACCAAAAGTTCAAAATTGCTCATAACTCTTAGGTCTCTGACAGAGTCAACGCGAGCAACGTGAGCGACGTGCTCCCTTTCATAGTCTACACGTCGGACGCAAGCAACTTGCAGTATCGCCCCCACCAACAACGCATAGTATTGCATGCAACGGTGCGTCGCGTATCAAAAACTGGGACGACACATTTTGCTACGCATAGACGCATAATGGTGGCCGAAGCGTAGCGATGCGTAGCCTTGCAGGCGCGTATGGGTATCGATGCGTTGACTCTGTAAGAGCCCTTAGACCGTTTGTCCCAGGATCAAGTGTCTTATGTCGTTGGAATCCTTGGCTCAAGGCGGACAAAATGGCTATCTCCGATTTGGATGTAGGCAGGGAACATTTTCTGCTATGTCGAATTTTGTCCAAAAACTACTTTTGCGAACTAGTCCCTGGTTTTTCGCCCGATCGGAACCAAACCAGTCTAGGACAATTCTCTGGACTCTCTAGATCAATAATTATCGAAAAAAAGTTGAACTTTGGCATTTGGGTGGCTGTAACAGGGTCATTTAGAAAAGGGGGCGTGGCAAAATACACTCAAAAGCCTATGAATCCCAAAGGAAAACTCAGAACTTCACAAAAATTGATGAGCATATGTGTCAGAACATGGTGAGGAAGCATGCAGAGTTTCATGGAGATCGGACCATAGGTGGCGCTATAACTGGCAAAAAGCCTTCATTCTTATTAGGGGTTCAAGCATGAAATGCTGAAACCCTATTGAAATTGTAAGGATTTGTAAAACGCATCGTGCAGGACAAACCGTAAGGCCTAGAGACTTGAAACCAGGCCAGATGGTAGGCCTCAATTTGGGGACAACCTATCAGAGTATGACACCGATTGGCCCATAGGTGGCGCTACATCAACCAAAAGTTCAAAATTGCTCATAACTCTTAGACCGTTTGTCCCAGGATCAAGTGTCTTACGTCGTTGGAATCCTTGGCTCAAGTTGGACAAAATGGCTATCTCCGATTTGGATGTAGGCAGGGACAATTTTCTGCTATGTCGAATTTTGTCCAAAACCTACTTTTGCGAACTAGTCCCTGGTTTTTCGCCCGATCGGAACCAAACCAGTCTAGGACAATTCTCTGGACTCTCTAGATCAATAATTATCGAAAAAAAGTTGAACTTTGGCATTTGGGTGGCTGTAACAGGGTCATTTAGAAAAGGGGGCGTGGCAAAATACACTCAAAAGCCTATAAATCCCAAAGGAAAACTCAGAACTTCACAAAAATTGATGAGCATATGTGTCAGAACATGGTGAGGAAACATGCAGATTTTCATGGAGATCGGACCATAGGTGGCGCTATAATTGGCAAAAAGCCTTCATTCTTATTAGGGGTTCAAGCATGAAATGCTGAAACCCTATTGTAATTGTAAGGATTTGTAAAACGCATCGTGCAGGACAAACCGTAAGGCCTAGAGACTTGAAACCTGGCCAGATGGTAGGCCTCAATTTGGGGACAACCTATCAGAGTATGACACCGATTGGCCCATAGGTGGCGCTACATCAACCAAAAGTTCAAAATTGCTCATAACTCTTAGGTCTCTGACAGAGTCAACGCGAGCAACGTGAGCGACGTGCTCCCTTTCATAGTCTACACGTCGGACGCAAGCAACTTGCAGTATCGCCCCCACCAACAACGCATAGTATTGCATGCAACGGTGCGTCGCGTATCAAAAACTGGGACGACACATTTTGCTACGCATAGACGCATAATGGCGGCCGAAGCGTAGCGATGCGTAGCCTTGCAGGCGCGTATGCGTATCGATGCGTTGACTCTGTAAGAGCCCTTAGACCGTTTGTCCCAGGATCAAGTGTCTTATGTCGTTGGAATCCTTGGCTCAAGGCGGACAAAATGGCTATCTCCGATTTGGATGTAGGCAGGGACAATTTTCTGCTATGTCGAATTTTGTCCAAAACCTACTTTTGCGAACTAGTCCCTGGTTTTTCGCCCGATCGGAACCAAACCAGTCTAGGACAATTCTCTGGACTCTCTAGATCAATAATTATCGAAAAAAAGTTTAACTTTGGGCATCTGGGTGGCTGTAACAGGGTCATTTAGAAAAGGGGGCGTGGCAAAATACACTCAAAAGCCTATAAATCCCAAAGGAAAACTCAGAACTTCACAAAAATTGATGAGCATATGTGTCAGAACATGGTGAGGAAGCATGCAGAGTTTCATGGAGATCGGACCATAGGTGGCGCTATAACTGGCAAAAAGCCTTCATTCTTATTAGGGGTTCAAGCATGAAATGCTGAAACCCTATTGTAATTGTAAGGATTTGTAAAACGCATCGTGCAGGACAAACCGTAAGGCCTAGAGACTTGAAACCTGGCCAGATGGTAGGACTCAATTTGGGGACAACCTATCAGAGTATGACACCGATTGGCCCATAGGTGGCGCTACAGCAACCAAAAGTTCAAAATTGCTCATAACTCTTAGACCGTTTGTCCCAGGATCAAGTGTCTTATGTCGTTGGAATCCTTGGCTCAAGTTGGACAAAATGGCTATCTCCGATTTGGATGTAGGCAGGGAAAATTTTCTGCTATGTCGAATTTTGTCTTAAACCTACTTTTGCGAATTAGTCCCTGGTTTTTCGCCCGATCGGAACCAAACCAGTCTAGGACAATTCTCTGGACTCTCTAGATCAATAATTATCGAAAAAAAGTTGAACTTTGGCATTTGGGTGGCTGTAACAGGGTCATTTAGAAAAGGGGGCGTGGCAAAATACACTCAAAAGCCTATAAATCCCAAAGGAAAACTTAGAACTTCACAAAAATGTATGAGCATATGTGTCAGAACATGGTGAGGAAGCATTCAGAGTTTCATGGAGATCGGACCATATGTGGCGCTATAACTGGCAAAAAGCCTTCATTCTTATTAGGGGTTCAAGCATGAAATGCTGAAACCCTATTGTAATTGTAAGGATTTGTAAAACGCATCGTGCAGGACAAACCGTAAGGCCTAGAGACTTGAAACCTGGCCAGATGGTAGGCCTCAATTTGGGGACAACCTATCAGAGTATGACACCGATTGGCCCATAGGTGGCGCTACAGCAACCAAAAGTTCAAAATTGCTCATAACTCTTAGACCGTTTGTCCCAGGATCAAGTGTCTTATGTCGTTGGAATCCTTGGCTCAACTTGGACAAAATGGCTATCTCCGATTTGGATGTAGGCAGGGACAATTTTCTGCTATGTCGAATTTTGTCCAAAACCTACTTTTGCGAACTAGTCCCTGGTTTTTCGCCCGATCGGAACCAAACCAGTCTAGGGCAATTCTCTGGACTCTCTAGATCAATAATTATTGAAAAAAAGTTGAACTTTGGCATTTGGGTGGCTGTAACAGGGTCATTTAGAAAAGGGGGCGTGGCAAAATACACTCAAAAGCCTATAAATCCCAAAGGAAAACTCAGAACTTCACAAAAATTGATGAGCATATGTGTCAGAACATGGTGAGGAAGCATGCAGATTTTCATGGAGATCGGACCATAGGTGGCGCTATAACTGGCAAAAAGCCTTCATTCTTATTAGGGGTTCAAGCATGAAATGCTGAAACCCTATTGTAATTGTAAGGATTTGTAAAACGCATCGTGCAGGACAAACCGTAAGGCCTAGAGACTTGAAACCTGGCCAGATGGTAGGCCTCAATTTGGGGACAACCTATCAGAGTATGACACCGATTGGCCCATAGGTGGCGCTACATCAACCAAAAGTTCAAAATTGCTCATAACTCTTATGTGTGGACAGAAGTGCATGAGAACAGCGGAGTGTGTGTGGACAGAAGTGCATGAGAACAGCGGAGTGTGTGTGTGTGTACAGAAGCGCAGAACAGCGGAGTGTGTGTGGACAGAAGCGCAGAACAGCGGAGTATGTGTTGACAGAAGTGCATGAGAACAGCAGAGTGTGTGTGGACAGAAGTGCATGAGAACAGCAGAGTGTGTGTGGACAGAAGTGCATGAGAACAGCGGAGTGTGTGTGGACAGAAGTGCATGAGAACAGTGGAGTGTGTGTGGACAGAAGTGCAGAACAGCGGAGTGTGTGTGGACAGAAATGCATGAGAACAGCAGAGTGTGTGTGGATAGAAGTGCAGAACAGCGGAGTGTGTGTGGACAGAAGTGCATGAGAACAGCGGAGTTTGTGTGGACAGAAGTGCATGAGAACAGCGGAGTGTGTGTGGACAGAAGTGCATGAGAACAGCGGAGTTTGTGTGTGTACAGAAGCGCAGAACAGCGGAGTGTGTGTGGACAGAAGCGCAGAACAGCGGAGTGTGTGTGGACAGAAGTGCATGAGAACAGCGGAGTGTGTGTGGAGAGAAGTGCATGAGAACAGTGGAGTGTGTGTGGACAGAAGTGCATGAGAACAGCGGAGTGTGTGTGGACAGAAGTGCATGAGAACAGCGGAGTCTGTGTGGACAGAAGTGCATGAGAACAGCGGAGTTTGTGTGTGTACAGAAGCGCAGAACAGCGGAGTGTGTGTGGACAGAAGCGCAGAACAGCGGAGTGTGTGTGGACAGAAGTGCATGAGAACAGCGGAGTGTGTGTGGACAGAAGTGCATGAGAACAGCGGAGTGTGTGTGGACAGAAGTGCAGAACAGCGGAGTGTGTGTGGACAGAAGTGCAGAACAGCGGAGTGTGTGTGGACAGAAGTGCATGAGAACAGCGGAGTGTGTGTGGACAGAAATGAGAACAGCGGAGTGTGTCTGGACAGAAGAGCATAAGAACAGCGGAGTGTGTGTGGACAGAAGTGCATGAGAACAGCGGAGTGTGTGTGTGGACAGAAGCGCAGAAGAGCGGAGTGTGTGTGGACAGAAGCGCAGAAGAGCGGAGTGTTTGTGGACAGAAGTGCATGAGAACAGCAGAGTGTGTGGACAGAAGTGCAGAACAGCGGAGTGTGTGTGGACCAACCCGTTCTCATCGATCTGCGTATAAATAACACGACTTTACACTTTCAAACTGCGTGTAATGCGTACGCCAAAGTCCAATTTTGCGTGCATATGATACGCCAATCCTTCCCATTACTTCGGTGGAGAGCAGATGCGTCTAAATACCACGCATCACCTTCAACGGCAATGACGTCACCAGCGAGGCTCAGTTCGACCAGTTCGCCTGCACCTGATGCGCGTACCGTTACGTTACACCTTCAAACAGGTAAGTAAGGGCACTAAACCTTTTTTTTTTTTTTTGTAATGAGATCACTGTGTTAACTGTATTATTTTAATTATTTCAGTGTTTCTGTTACATGGGGCCATGTGTTAGTTGTTAGTGGAACCGTGGGCTGCTCCGTTAGCACAGATGGTATCCTACCATTGACATTAGCCTAAGCTAACTTCTACTGTATGCCTGTTGCAGTTTGAAATACATAAAAAAAAACAGTTTTTAATCATGTTTTGACATGGCTGATGACAGCACTACAAATCAACAGACTGAATTAGTGTTTGCTAACGTTTTTAGCTAAAGTGGCATGGTTAGCCTAAGCCTACGGGACCCCCCAGGGGTCAATAATGTGGACTAATCAGTGCGCATGGACTTCTAAACCGGATTTATTCCCAAATTGTGGGCAACAGGGAGGGGGGAGGAGGGGGGAGGTGTTTCTCTAACACAAGATCCAGGAGGCGGGGTTGGATCCAGATCCAACGCCTCCCACATTACATATACCTAAACCTACCAATCTCCACCCCCTGGATCTCGTGTACTGCAGTGAGGGAGATGGTCCTCACTGCAGAACATGAAATCCACGGGGAGGAGTCGGATCTAGATCCAACTCCTCCCACCTTACATATACCTAAACCTACCCATCTCCACCCCCTGATCCCTAAACCTACCCCTAAACCTACCCATCTCCACCCCTTAATCCCTAAACCCACCCCTAAACCTACCAATCTCCACCCCTTTATCTGGATCCAACTCCGACCCCCGGATCTCGTGTTCTGCATTGAGGTGCTACTGCAGTGAGGTGCTACTGGGAACTTCCGGGAGACTTGGGATGTCTGCCATTGTGTCATTCCCACTATTTCACAATAGTAATTGGGTAACATTACTGTCACACAACCTTATCTGTCCTCAAGAATATGGAAGTTCCATTAATTAGAGAAGGTAGTAGTAAGCCAATGCTTCCAAAGTATTACATAGTGCATTGCATCAATTTCTACATTGATGTAGTACTGTTATAATGCTAATAATTACACATTTTTGCCAAAAATGTACACATTAATTTACAAAAGTTACTTGTCATTACCATAAAATAAGTTACTTTGTGATATTACCCTATAATGTGTGTTGTGAAAAGTGCTACCCATACTCACTTTGATATGAAACTATGATACTTTACCTACTTTACTTTGCAGTTCAATATCATTAACATCAATTGGAATACTTAAGTTAATATGCAGTTTGTCTGATGTGTTCTATATCACCCATCCCTAGGTCCAACACAATTTATCCATGGTGGACAATAAAGACAAATTTATGTCGTTTTTTATCTTTATAGCGACATTGGAAAGGCATAGGATATGCTCACATCAGGCCCTCCCACAGAATTAAATATTTTGTAACGTGGCATGTCGATAATTATATATGTTTTGTTTGTAGTGAAAATGCCAGGTGGATCAACTCTTCGACAGTGCACCCATTGCCTGGAAAAGATCAATTGTGCCAATAGAAGATGCACCAAGGTAAATAATGTACTATAGGCTATTGAACTGTCTAACTGCTAACCCCCATTTTCATGCATTAAAGCCAGAGTCATTAAGTCCAAATTAAAATAAACTTTATTGGCATTAAATATCTCAGTATTTGAGAACAGGAGTTTGCAGTGGAGACATTAAGTTCATCATACAAAAGACAGAAAGAGTTTTGTTTTGTTACTCTATAAATTTGCATCACTGTAGGTATTTTTCAAAATGTTACATTTCCCACCTGATGGAAAGGTACCTGCTGTTATTGAAATTTTGACTATTGGTTCCTTTAAATAACATCCTCTTACAAGGCTACATATTTGACATTGAATCTGTCTATTACAGACTGTACTTTGTATTGCGGTGAATCTCAACTGTGGTCACTCAGTTCTTTTAGATTATCCATATTTTAAGAAAATGGCAACATCTCCACTAGCACATACCATAATGACAACTTAAAGGGATAGTTCTCCCAAAAATAAACCTGGATGAGTTTCTTTCTTCTGCTGAACACAAATGAAGATATTTTAAAGAATGTTGGTAATCAAACAGTTGAAGCACCCATTGACTTCCATTGTAGAAAAAAAAAAAAAAATACAATGGAAGTCAATGGGTCAATTTGTGTTCAGCAGAAGAAAGAAGCTCATCCAGGTTTGGAACAACTTGAAGGTGAGTAAACAATGACAAAATTGTCATTTTTGGGTGAACTATCCCTTTAAGTTATAATGTCTGTGGCCAGATAATGGACATTCGTATTTTCCATTAAAATATGGATACATATCTAACTAGGTTTTAGCATTATGCCTTTTAATATTATTAAAATGTGCCGGTGCATTGACTCAGCTGCATATTTAGTCTGTCTGTTCAATGAATTGCATAAACTTGATATCCAAGTTATTAGTTAGGCCCTTGTAAATAGAGGGCTAGAAAATCAGCAATGCTTGATCAACTGGACCCCAGTTTAGAATTTTTTTTTATTTTTATTCCCGTGAGTCATGCCGCTCTCTCTTGTCTCTCTCCCTTACTCAGTGTGGGAAGCTGCTGGACATGAAGTCCAGGCAGACGGCCCGTATGAAAGGATTCCGGACCAGAGCCAAGGAATGGGCACAAAAAGTCAAAAAGTCCCGCAATCAGGCAAAGATTTTTGACAACAGTGCCCTGCTGGTAATACAAATTTTGTCTTTCTCTTTTGGTCAGGCATTTCAGGTTCCTGTCAACAGTACAGAAATATAGAATTGTATTTACATTGTGCAAGGAAGCAGCGACTATGGTAATGTCATGCAGTTATGTGTCATGATGTCATCAACCCAACTGCATTTGCAATATTTCAGATAATAATGAGCTAGTCCGTATATAAATATTAAAACAATACACAGAATTTAGCCCTGCCTACAACTTGTATTCATTCAGCCCCAGTATCCAAGGCCACTTTACACTGAGGTTTTTCTTTTGGTTCACTGCACTGTAAAAAACAAAACAAAAAAAAACTGTGAAATGTATGGCAGCACAGGGTGCCGAACGTTTACCATTAATGAAAATATTGGTTAAAGATCGTTAAAAAAGAAATGGTCAATGACTGGCAGAAGTGTTTGCCAAACAAAAACTGTAAAATTAAGGTAAAATATCCTAATTCATAAGTGTTTTACAAAAAACAGTTATTTTACAGGTAGTTCCAAGATGATTATTGTGAAACATTCTCTATAAAATGTAAATCTCTTGCAGTTACAATTAGCTAGCAACAGCACATATGAATGAGCTGATATAACTATCATTCCATCAGCAACTACAGGACAAATCAGTTATTTCCTGTAAAATTTGGATTTTTTTTTTTACTGTGTGGTCATGCAGAAGAGTAGGTTAAGTCACTTGCTGATGCAGGGGCAGTACAGAATCTTTTAGAGAGAAAGTTTGATTTCTTACAGGAAAAGATACATTTGCATATGCCTCAGTTACTCCAGAAAGGACATTCACCCTTATAAAAACTAGGGGTGTAACAATTATATTGTGTCACAATATATCGCAATACAAAAATGCAACAATATGTATCGTGGATAGTGACAATATGTATTGTGTATAGTTAGTGTTAGTCAGAACTTCATGAAACTACTATATAATGTTGAATATAATGTATAGTGATGCAATGGGGGAATATGTGTGGGTCCTGATAATGCCAAATGTCTGATGTTACCAGTAAAAAGTGGCCAACATTTTTAAATATATCTAGTCAGTGACAGAGTGCAAGCATATTCATCTAAAATGATTCTGTATTTTCAGCTTCAGAATCATAAATATTTTTTGCCCTGTGCATCAGCACCAAGTCCAAGCCTATTAATTTACACCCACAATGTAATATTAAATTTAGCATTTTAATCAACAGCACATTTTTTGTTAACCTTGTACATGTCTTGAAGTATCGCAATAGTATCGTATCGTGAGTTCAGTATCGTGATATGTATTGAATTGTAACATGAGGGTATCGTTACACCCCTAATAAAACCCATACTAATTTTTTAGACAGCTTGTATGTGTATAATAATAATAACATCTTTCTTGCCTTTATAACCCTGTCTTATTGTTTTTCTATGTTAAGGTGGAGAAACTGAAGGCCCTTGGGTACTTTCCCCTCCTGCTGTGGGGAAAGTACAGACCACAAAACAAAAAGTGGATGGCCCAGCTCCAGTTCCCCTTTGAGCTGCCACTGGTAGCGCATGCAGTCCTGGAGAAGATATTGTGCCTATTTGAAGGTTTGTTAGAAGGTAGGTCACATCACAACATCAGTACATTCATGACTCTCTATTAAGATTGATCCTGTATTGTGTACCTATCCAGTTGGATCGGTTTTAAATGTCAGTACAGAGAATTTTTCACACAATCTAGATTGCTGGTGGTGGGTAATTTTGTTCTACTTATCTTTTGTCTTAAACTTTTTATATTTCTTTGGTTACTCACATTTTGAACCACATACTGCATCTTAAATGTCTTGTTTTGTTTTATTTTTTTTATCACAGCATGTGATCTTGAAAGAGAGGAGGTGGGGCAGCAAGAGAGGACAGGAGAAGAAGATGAGGCAGAAAGAGAAATAGATGATGAAGACCAGAGAGGACATGAGGGGCAACGTGAAATAGGAGAGACTGAGATGAGGGACATGCAGGAGATGGAGATAGAGGCACAGGAAGACAGAGTAGAGAGTGAGAGAGTGGCGAAAGGAGAGATAGAGGTACAGGAAGAGAGAGTAGAGAGTGAGAGAGGACAGATAGATGTACAGGAAGACCAAGTGGAGAGACGAGAGATGGAGAGACAGGAAGACTTCGAAGAGCTGGAACTGATGGAGACAGACAAGCAGAGAGAACAGGCAGAGGAAATGGGGAAAAAAGAGATTGAGGCGAAGAAGAAAGTAGTAGCAGCAAACAGGTAAGTGTCAATACAGAATAGAAGAGGCAGAGCATTAAGGGCAATCTTGACTATGTAGAATATGATATACAGAATGGTAAAGAATGTGTCCATGTACAAAAAGAAGTAGCACACCACACTAGACTCGGAAGTCAGATGGTATTTCACAAGTTGCTCTTTTTCTAGTACTTTTTCTTATAACGTGGAGTTATTTGTATGGCAGTAGTTTGGCATCCGGTGTGCCATAATGCAGTGTGGCAATGCCCAATGGTGAAGTCATCAGAGAAAGTGTCAACAGATTGTCCTGCATTGCGGTGTACTCGCAAGTATTCACCTGGTTTGCAAGGCAGACACCACACACCTCTATTGCAATTTACACATGTTTTTTATTTCTCTATACAGGAAGTCAGCTGTCAAAATTTCAGCTAAAAGGAAAAGTAAAAGAAGCCAAAACAATGATGATGGTAGGTTAAGTCCTAAACTCTTAACTAATCCTAATCTAATAGCTTTTTGGCCCACAATATAATATCTTCTTATTGCTAGTTTAGTACATTACAGGCCTGATAACAAATATAAAACTATTAACGTAATATTAGTTGAAAATGTTTTTTACTTGCTTAATTTACTCATTTTACATTGGAGTTTTTGGGGCTTCGGAATAATCCAGGGAAATTATGATGTGCATTTACTTCTGGTCTTATATTTCAAAGAGAAATGCATACAATACCCTTTCTGTGGGTTTATACGGTTACATTGCAATGGTTTGTACTTAATTTGTTAATTTTTCTTTATAGCTTGCCAGTATCACAGCACATTGGACATTTTCCCAGTGCAATATGTGTCCAAGACACGTGAAAAAAAGGTGAGCAGCTATACGGAGAACATTCTGTATGACTGTAAGTGCATAAATTGATACTATACTACACCAGGAGAATAGTGCTGAAACTGTTGCCTTTTGTCAGAAAAGTCTAAATAAAAAGTAGTTAACATGTTAAATCATTTGCTGTTAGAGCGTTCTAAATATTAAACCAAAACTTTGATGTTTTGGTAATTATATGGCAATTGATTTTTAGAGGCTGGGACGAAAAATTAAATGAAATATTTAATTATGAAATAAAAGTATGACTTTGGTTTGTCTTTTACCCTCTTCCCAAGGGCTGTAAAGAAGTCTTGGTCCATTGGCTCCCGTGTCCGTCATGGTAACATCAGCTTTCTTGTTTAACTGTCTTATGAGTTGTCCTTAAATGAATTGGGAGTTATTTAAGTTTATGTAATAAGCACCTGGACCAGTGTTACATTTCTTTTTGGGAAGTCAGGTGGGCTGCTTAATTCGGATGAACTAAGACCTCTCCACATGTGGCATCTGTTTTTGCCTACAGAGAGATTAAGCTACACAACTACAACATACATGTACAGTTTAAAATGTCATTACAAAGTGACAATAATATAATTTGGATATAAATATACATTCTCTTCTGCTTTCTCCACCCCATTCTGTCAAGGAAATATGTAGAAGCCTAACAGGGTTTATAAACCATGTCAGAGGCTATCCTTATATTTAACCTATTTCAGAAATTAAATACATAATTTCTGTATGTTTTATTTTGCCATTTCTTTCAGCCAAAAGGCCTGGCCCCCATCTTGGGAACCGCAGGAGAACATCAGAATGACTGTGTCATAAAGGAAGGTCTGCTAAAAATACTGTTGTCACATTGATGGTGCAAAGAAACAAATGTTGTGAAACATATGAAATAACACTTATTTTTAACAATAAAAGTTCTGTTGTGGGTTTTGTTGTTGTTTCTCCCTCTCTGAAAACATGGAATTGACATTGTTACTGGAGTACTTGAGGGTGTATAAATATCTTTTCATCATCCAAAAGGCCAATCGTTGTATTGTGCAGTTTGCCTTTTCACAACCTTCCACCCAGAAAAACTAGTTTGCATTGTTTGGCACTTCCTATGAGCATTTCACAATAAAAGTTCTGTTGCGGGTTTTGTTGTTGTTTCTCCCTCTCTGAAAGCATGGAATTGACATTGTTACTGGAGTACTTGAGGGTGTATAAATATCTTTAATTTTGTCCTATGACAAAGTTTCATTTTCACCTCATTCTGGCCCCATGTATTCAAGCTAGTTAATAAAGCACAAGCACACCTGCATGTACAATAGTAACCCCCAAAACTTTCAAATACCAAAATAATAGAACATTACACACAAATAGATATCCCCCTATATTCATATTGAGCAAAACATATGAAATAACACTTATTTTTAACATTACTGTATTTTAACATAGAGGAAAGGCATGCTGGGAACTAGAAGTCTGTTGTAACCACTGATTGTAACTCATTCCGTGATTGGGTGTAGGCTATATGTGTGTATAATACATTCACATTTATGGGAACAGGTAAGTGCAATATATGTACACAATAAAGGATAAAACTTTGTGAAAATTACATGTAATGTTATTTTTGTCTTCATTTATAAATATTTAATAATATGTATCAATAGCAGTATATTCCCATACATTTTTGATTCGTTTCCTTTTTAATCCTTGTAGTACTCAAGGTATATAGCCAGCTTTGGTGTTAAGAATAACCTTACAGTTGCATTTTGTTTTCATAATCTTCGTTCTTTAGTTGTATCTTCGTTGCTATGGTGGTTGCTATTGATGTTGCTATCGCTGAAACGTACTCGGTTACTAACGTAACCTCGGTTCTCTCTAGAGAGGAAACGAGTACTGCGTAATATCTTACGCTAGGGGAAATCTCTTTTCCGCGAGATACTGAAGCCAAAAAATTATCCTTAATTTTGAAATAATGTAAAACGCGTTGCGGCAGCATGCAGACATAGGCGAGACAGCTCGCGCGCCTATTGGCTGCCCTGCGGCAACTGCAGCAGCCTATCGATAAGGCCCTATCGTGACGTCATCACCAATGGGGGCGCTTCGCGCCCCATACGTCACGTCCCGCCGAAACGGGCGTGGCCTGGGGCTATAAATATAGCATCGAAAGGCTAGCTTACCGGTTTTTCATCGCCGGAGCGAACCGGAGCGTGCGCAGGCACGGCAAGATACGCAGTACTCGTTTCCTCTCTAGAGAGAACCGAGGTTACGTTAGTAACCGAGTACGTTCTCTTACGAGAGGTACTCTCGTACTGCGTAATATCTTACGCTAGGGGAAACAGTGTAAAACGCCGTGCATGCTATGATCCAGCACCAAAGTCCCAAGGGCAGGTGCCCGGGCTCATGTAGTACATGATCATAAGTGACTCACAGAGAGCCCAGGAAGAGTGGCTAGAATAGCATCATTCCTGTAATGCAGCATCCTATAAGAACAGTTATAGTGATGGTATTTACTCAGTCAGGGCGACCCCGGCCTGGACTGATGAATATAGTGGGTCTTACACATTGCCCATAGAGCTGCGCGATCTAAACGAGCGTTGCTCGCGCTATTTCGGTATTCTGGGCCGGACGTACTCGGGGCAGACAGTACCGATTTTTAGACTGAAAGCAGCTTAGCTTGCAGAGCGGGAACCTCTAGGTTATAAAACCTTATAAATGTAGACGGGGAGGCCCAGCCTGCCGCCATACAGATATCTTGCAAGGCAATCCCACTAGACCAAGCCCACGACGAGGCCACGCCTCTCGTGGAGTGCGCTCTGACACCTAATGGGCACTGCAAGCCCTTAGAGGTGTAAGCCAGCGCTATAGCATCGACTATCCATCTGGATAGGCTCTGTTTCGAAACGGCGAGTCCCTTAGAACGTCCGTAGAGTGAAACAAAGAGCTGCTCCGTCTGTCTGAAAACAGACGTGCGGGACACATAAGCCCTTAGCGCCCTGACTGGTCAAAGGAAGCTGGCGTCCTTCTCCTCGTTAGAGACCGGCAGGGCAGACAGGGAAATTACCTGGGCCCTGAACGGTGTATTGAGGGATTTAGGGACGTACCCGTGCCTTGGTTTGAGTATGACTTTCGAGTCATTTGGCCCAAACTCCATACACGTCGCGCTCACTGAGAGCGCTTGTAAGTCCCCTATGCGCTTCACTGAAGCGAGAGCCAGAAGAAACACCGTTTTGAAAGACAAGTGTTTGATATCAACTGACTGGATAGGCTCAAATGGGGCACCCTTCATGGCCTCCAAGACCGTAGAAAGGTCCCATATGGGGACTGAGGGAGGTCTGGGAGGATTTAACCTCTTAGCTCCTCTAAGGAACCGAATGACCAGATCGTTCCTTCCTAGTGACTGACCAAGCGTTGGTTTGGAAAACGCTGCTATAGCCGCCACATAGACTTTGAGCGTGGATGGGGCTCTGCCTTCATCCAGTAGCTCTTGTAGGAAGGAGAGAACCTCCGTCACTCCACAGTCCAGGGGTGAAAAGCCGCGTGCTGTGCACCAGCTGGAGAACACTGACCATTTTGAGGAATAGAGCCGTCTCGTAGAGGGAGCTCTAGCCTGCATGATCGTGTTTAACACTCCCTCTGGGATATCAGAGGGTACCCGTTGATGGCCCACGCATGTAGGGACCAAAGCTCCGGGCGAGGATGCCAGATCGAGCCCCTGGCTTGAGAGAGGAGGTCCCTCCTCACTGGTATTGGCCATGGGGCAGTGCTCGTCAGCTGCATAAGAACTGGGAACCAAGCCTGGTTCTTCCAGAACGGAGCAACCAGTAACACTGAGCATCTGCTTTCCCTGATCCGCTCTAATACCTGAGGTAGGAGCGTGATGGGGGGAAAGGCATAGAGCGGGCAGCGGGGCCAGACGTGGGCCAGCGCATCCCTGCTCTTTGAGAAAAATTCCGGGCAGTGAGCGTTTTCTTGAGACGCAAACAGGTCTATCTTTGCTCTGCCGAATGTCTGCCACAGCAGTTGGACTGTCTGCGGATGCAGTGACCATTCTCCTGCTGGAACATTGTTCCTGGACAGTCTGTCTGGTCCCACATTCAGGTGGCCAGGCACATGCGCTGCTCTGAGCGAGCGCAAATTGTGCTGAGCCCATACCAGGAGGCGTTTCGCTAACCTGTATAGGTTTCGGGATGTGATGCCTCCCTGGCGATTTATGTAGGCTACCACTGACATGTTGTCCGAGCGGACCAAGACGTGGTGTCCTGCTATTTGGGGACGAAAGCGCCTCAGCGCGTTGTCGACTGCCATCATTTCCAGGCAGTTTATGTGCAGAAGCTTTTCCCGTTCTGACCACTGGCCGAAAAACGGTCTGCCCTCGAGCAGTGCTCCCCATCCCGAGGTGGAGGCGTCCGTGGACACCACCTTCACACTCGAGGAAGTCCCCAGGCTTACACCTGACTGGTACCAGTCGGTCGCTCTCCAGGGTATCAGTGCTGAGACGCATTCCTGATCGACCTTGAGACGAAAGAGACCTGAAGTCCATGCTCGACGCGGTACTCGCGCTTGTAGCCAGAACTGCAGTGGGCGCATGCGAAGCAGACCCAGCTGGAGAACTGTGGATGCTGCTGCCATGAGACCGAGCATCCTTTGAAACTTCCTTAGCGGGACTATAGTGCCGCGGCGGAAGGTTTCTGTCATGCGCTGAATAGTCAATCTGCGCTGTAGCGATATTTGAGCTGTCATTGACAGCGAGTCCAGTTCTGTGCCCAGAAAAGATATTCTCTGACTGGGAGACAGTGAACTTTTCGCCCAGTTGACTTTGAGACCCAGATTCTCGAGATGTTCGAGTAAAATGGTTCTGTGTTCTATGAGCTCCGTATGTGACTGAGCTAGAACCAGCCAATCGTCCAAGTAGTTCAAAACTCGCATTCCCCGAAGTTTCAGGGGAGCGAGGGCTGCGTCCATGCACTTCGTGAATGTACGGGGTGCTAGGGACAGGCCAAACGGTAGGACTGTGTATTGATAAGCCTGGCCCTCGAAGGCGAATCTCAAAAATCGCCTGTGACGTGACGCTATTTGTATTTGGAAATACGCGTCTTTCAGATCTATTGACACAAACCAGTCCCCGTGGCGAATTTGCGCGAGGATTTTCTTGGTTGTGAGCATTCTGAACCGGCGTTTTGAAAGCGCTACGTTCAGTTGTCTTAGATCTAGAATGGGTCTGAGACCCCCGTCTTTTTTCGGAACCAGAAAATATCTGCTGTATAGCCCCCCTTCGCTCTGAGCTTGAGATAAAGGCTCTATTGCCCCTTTGCTCAATAGTTTCGCAATTTCGGTACGAAGTACACTTGCTACTTCCTTTTCTACCGTGGTTTCGACTCGCACCGCACAACGGCGGGGACGTCGAGCGAACTGTAGCGAATAGCCTCTTTCTATAATGTTCAGCACCCATTCTGATACACCGGGAAGCTTTGCCCACGCATGTGCGTGCATAGCTAAGGGTTGAATGAGATCGGAGCTCTGGTCGTGACATAGTGGCGACCGGGGAGCTTCGGTATGCTGTATTATAGACACCGCATTTGCAGCGCTCGAGGCGGGGAGTGTTTTGATCACAGCGGGCGGTTCGCCCGCGCTCGGCTCTCTCGCGGCAGGTAGCTGAGAGACGGCGAGCGTGGGGGAAACCGAGGGATTCGTCATGTCTGTGAGTGAATGTGGGCGCAGGACAGCGGGCACATTTGCACTGAAAACACCATCGACCTGAGTCGGTGGTATGTGTGTTGGTTTCGTTTTTACAGAAACCGAGAGACATGCAGCGTGTAGTGTTTGTGGGCACTGGGACGTGGGCACGTTCACTACATTCTGTGCGCAATCGACATGAGTCGATTTTATGTGCGCGAGCCCTGTGGGGCGGGCTGTGTCTGTGTGTAGGAATGGGCACTGGGCAGTGGGCATTTTTACTACACTCATAACACCGTCGGCCGTGGCCGGAATACCACAAAATACGCTCTTTACAGGATTTATCTGGGTCGCCGTGAAAACGGCGTTTGTGTACAGGCAAGCGGGTAATGTAACCGACTTGTTTACTGCAGAGTACACTGGAACAGTCGCATGTAATGGAACTGGACGAGCGGGAAGTTTTGGTGGAAACCCGGCCGCAGCAGGGCTTGAACACCGTCGTTTTCCTAAGCTGGCTAGGAAGACTTTGAGGCCTCGGGCTTCATCTCAACCTTCGGCCGAGTCCCACGCTGTGGGGGGCGGCGGCCGGCAGAGCGAGAGCGTGGTCTCTGGACCCGGGCCTGTCGACGCTGTGAAGCGGCGGCGGGGGGCGGTGGCTGCGAGCTGCGAGCAGACGGCTGTTTAGAGCGGCCTGATGCGGAGCTAGAGCGCTTTGGCAAAAAGTGCTTCATGGCCTGCGACGTCTTTTGTACCTCAGCGAATCTGTCCGCGAAATCTTTGACGGACGATCCAAAGAGGCCAGTAGCAGAAACGGGGGCGTCGAGGAACACAGAGCGCTCCGAGTCCGGCATTTCTGAAAGCGTCAGCCAGAGGTGTCTCTCAGCAACGGTGAGAGAGGCCATGTTCCGCCCTATGGCCTGTGCAGCGGATTTCGTAGAGCGAGGTCCGTAGCGCTCCTTAAATCCGCCACGTTGACTGCTTCCGTGCCTTCCTCGTCCAGCTTTCGGAGAAGGTTAGCTTGGAAGATCTGGAGAGTGGCCATAGTGTGTAGCGCTGATGCAGCCTGCCCAGCGGCGGTGTAAGCGCGACTGTGCAGGGTGGAAGTAGCGCGGCAGGCTTTTGAAGGTAGCGCCGTCTTAGTCCGCCGTCCAGCAGAGGGCGGGCAAAGATGGGCTGCTACTGCCTCCTCCACTAGAGGGAGAGCGAGGTATCCTCTGTCTTTGGCACCGTCCACCACGGAGAATGCCGCCGAAGCAGAGGAACGTAGCCTGGCTGAAAAAGGGGCGCTCCAAGACTTTGCCAGTTCTTCATGAAGCTCAGGAAGAAACGGGGCGGGTCTTGAGGGCGTGGAAACGCGGTCCCCTTGCAGAAAACAGCCGTCCAGACGGTTGCGTGTAGGCTCGGCGGGCGCGGACCACTCGAGGCCGAGGCTCTCTGTGGCCTGTGTGAGCAGACGCATCAGCTCAGCTTCAATGCTGGCCCGTTTTCCTGACGACTCGCGGGCAGAAGAAGGGGCGAGGTCCACAGAGCTCGCCCAATCCTCGCTGTCCGAAGCCAGGATAGAGCAGTTGTCCTCCTCGAAAACTGCCGCTTCTTCCTTGTCATCTCCGGCGGAAGCGGCGGCCAGCGGCGGCCACTGTCCGGGAGTGAGAGACTCGAGAGAAGCAGACGGCGAAGCTGGCAGGCGCACCGGCGAGCTTTTCTCGGTGGGAGGCTCAGGGATCCGCTGAGCACGGCGCTTTTTGCGGCGCGGCGTCGAAGCGGGAGGTGCAGGCTCGTGGAAAGTTGCCATGCGAGTCCTCAGAGTCGCCATAGGCATAAGCTCGCAGTGAGGGCATCCGCCGTCAGCGAGCGCTAGAGCCGCATGTCCTTCACCCAGGCAGGAAACGCAGATGACATGGCGGTCCCCGTCGCTGAGTGGGGCTCGGCACGAGCCACAGGATGGACGAGACATCTTGAAAAAGACGCTCTGCTCTTTTAGAGAAGGAGTGTGAGTCGCGGCGGCGAACACACACAAAGCAATAAAAGGATATAACGCCGGATAGCGTAGCAGGAACGGTGGTTGAAGGCGGCGCGGCCAGCGACTCCAGGTACCGAACTCGTCCCGCTGAAATGCTGTTTCCACGGCGCGGCTTCTTCTCTCTGGATCCAGCGATGCGTGAGCTCCGCTGAAGAGATGAAAAATCGGTAAGCTAGCCTTTCGATGCTATATTTATAGCCCCAGGCCACGCCCGTTTCGGCGGGACGTGACGTATGGGGCGCGAAGCGCCCCCATTGGTGATGACGTCACGATAGGGCCTTATCGATAGGCTGCTGCAGTTGCCGCAGGGCAGCCAATAGGCGCGCGAGCTGTCTCGCCTATGTCTGCATGCTGCCGCAACGCGTTTTACATTATTTCAAAATTAAGGATAATTTTTTGGCTTCAGTATCTCGCGGAAAAGAGATTTCCCCTAGCGTAAGATATTACGCAGTACGAGAGTACCTCTCGTAAGAGAACCACGTAGCTTGCATTCGCTTGCATTACGTAGGCTACTTCCGTCTTCACAGACACCCGCTTTTTTAATGATATCTTCAACATTTCTCCACAGAAAAACAAATTGATAACTCAACAATACGTTATGTTCATGTTAAGGCTATCACTTTTAATAATTTCTCCTTGGAAAATGAGAAAACTTTCTTCTTCTTTTTTTCAGTTTTTGGTAGCATAAGATTACGGAAGTGCTTTGTGTTGTGGGCGGAGTTTGCGCGTTATACTGTTTTGGCTAAAATATCTGAAATAAACCAACATATCTACTTTTTGTTAACATAGATCATCTAGATGCAGTGTAATTACTAGTTCGGCTGTACTAGATATTTAATATATTCAGTAGATATATCTTTTTACAACCCTATTTTACAACCCTACTTTGCAAACCAGAAGAACTACAACTGTAGTGCTGATTTGTATCAAGCTGCATGGTGTGGATATAAGGGAATTGTAGTTTTTAAAACATTAGTGTTTTTCTTACAATTGGAGGTTGTAAATAGTGAGTTGGGAGTATAGTGGGGGGTTTAGTGGGATGGTAAACACATCTATGTAATCAGATTTTAAATATCTAATTGTTAAATGGGGTCAAATTAATTAATCCATATTTTATCCATATTTGGTTAACTGCCCCCAGTTGTTGACTATACTCAGGTCAAGAGCTCTCTATAACAGTTGGTATGGGACCATAAGGGGATCTGTAACCCCTTTTGTTGCTGAATTATAAGCCTTCAAACATGCACCGAGGTGAAGTTTCAAAGGTCAGTGTTTCAAAGCAGGAGCCATGTAGAATCTTCATACTAACATATGTTACTCTCCAGGTCACGGCCTTTCCAACGATGTATTTGGTTCAGCTATACAACAAAGTTTTAATTTTCTAATTTTTCTGACACAAGCCATCTCAGGTCTAGTTTCAGGGAGCATGCAGACTCAATATATAAAATAAAGCTTTTTGTTTGTTTCTGACTGTGTAAACAGATTTATACACACACACACACACACACACGCACGCACGCACGCACACACACACACACACACACACACACACACACACACACACGTTTGTATCTATCTTTGTGAGGACATTCATTGACAATGCAATCTCTATGTCCTTACCCTAACCTTACCCATCACATCTAAGTGTCTGACCTGAACCCTGACCCTAAACCTGCCCAAATCCTCATTATAACCTGATCCCTAAAACCAGCTCTTGACCCTCAAACTGACCTTTACAGGCTCTCAGAAAGTGAGGACCGGTCAAAATGTCCTCACTTTACTCTCTTGGTCCTCACTCAGATGGTCTAAAACTCAAACTGGTCCTCACAAAGATAGTTGTACAAGTACACACACACGGCTTATATGAATATCTATTTATGCTAATGCTGCTATGATGGTAAAAAAAAAAAAAAAAACACACTAAAAGACCATGGTCTCTGATGGGTAGTCGTCTCCTCTTGTACTTGTAACATTATTATTGGGATTTAAAAAAGATTTTTAAAAAGCCCTGTTGCATCCTCTGTATTTATTTCTGTTTAAAGGTTTTTTTGATCTCTACAAAAAAGGGCAAACAAAAAAAATTTTCTATTTACATTTTCCTCCTTCCAACACCTATCACTGTGAGAAACTACAAACCCCATTTCCAGAAAAGTTAGGATATTTGTGCATCATTGCCCATGGCATGGGTGAGAAGGTAAATTGCATAACTGATTATTAATATTGCCATGTTGTTTGTATTCAAAGCAATCTGACCCAACCCTGCTAACCGATCATCTGTATAACATGTGATTAACTATATGGTTGATATATATTTAGACAATAACTACAATGGTTTTACATAGTCAGTATTGAAGTACATTACATTGCCAGTAACTATCAGATGTATGAAACTTACATACTGTACACTATCTTAATATGTGACCTGTTGTGACTGTGACCTCTACTGTTCCAAAATGTTGGCAGTTCAGGTTGAATCTGAAAGCTCCCAGTTCTCTCTTTTTGTAAGGATTGATGTGTGATGAGCAAAAGTCAACTCAATAGTCTGATGACAAATCAAATTTGTATTTCTGTTTCCATACACATATATACAGGTATCAGCAAATATTTACAGACATTATCAGTTGCAAACATAACCATGCTTATTACATGAGTATAATCTGAGAGCATATGTAGCAAAATACAGATAACTGCAGGAACAAACAACTGAGGAGTAACTTTGTCACTTTCAATCTAACTCACTTAGAAAAACAGGATCTTTTGTCAAGACTTTAGAAACCTTTTCAAGTCATCAAAGTACAAGTCAAAGCAAAAGGGATTACAACTGTGACTTGAGTCCCAAATCAAGTGACTTGAGTCCCCACCTCAGCATCATTATCTTCCTCATCATCATCATCATCAGAGCTGAGGTCACGTTGCCAGTCCATTTCCTCCATTTCCCCTTCATCTTCTTCCACCAGCCTAGGAGTTGGTTCGAGAATGCCTCTGTATGTGCATGCTACAGTCTGCTGCTTGAGTCTGAGGTTATGCAGTCTTCTCTTAAGTAGACTGATGAGGCCCTTGGACGCCTCCTCTGTGAATCCATTGGGATAGCCTATAAGTTCACACATGAAGAGTAATGGAATTACCGTCACACTAAACATTTTATCAGAGAGAGCTTATTTATGTTAGAACAAATGTTAAATACAAAGTCAAATTGGAAAATAAAAATTTGATAAAATAATCTTTGAAGGCCATATATCCTTAGTTCTTGAGCCAATACTAGCATGATTGCTTTTCACTTGAAAATAGTTTGACCTATGAATTTTAAAGTGCATAAAGCCATATAGTTTGATTTACACTTACTTCCTGTTTTTATGCAGTCTGAAATGGTGGCTATAAGTGTCTGGACCTTTGCAACGGAGTCCTTCAGGTACTGACAGTGCTGCATCATCTCCTTCACAAGGATCTGCTTTTCTTCTGTCAGTCGTGAGACCAGCATTAGTTGGTCAAAAAGCTTCTTCTTGGCAAGAATGTCTATACCATCTGAAGGAATGAAAAGATCATACATTAATAAACTAATTTGATGATGATACATTTTAAAAAACACAAAGTTAAATATTAATACAACACCTGTGTTCTGTTCCTGCCAAGGCCAGATCATGCTCTCTGCAGCTTTGTTGGAGAGTTTCTGCACAACTGAGTGTGTGTCCACAGGATCACCATCAGGTTGTTTGTTGTATCTCTGGATCTCATCTAGCAAGCGCTTCTTTTCTTGGGCAATCTTCTGAGTAATCTTCTGACGCCTTTTGTTGCGATCTGTAATAAGAGCAAAAACAATGGTATCTGATATCCTCTGTACTGACAGAAGTAACACGTGGTGCTCTTGCGGATTAAGAAAAAAAGTGAAAACCTTAGGTTCATAGCTTCTCATTGGAAACTAGATCTGTAGAAAACTGAGGGAGGGGTTCTAGCAGAACAACCACTGCGCTTGCGTCCGCATAGAATTGACGCGTTGTTACATTTTTACATTTCATGTCAGGGTACGCGCGCTACACACAGCCTACAACGTAGCTACGGCGGGAGTTCGACGCAGAAGTATAAATTGGGCTTTACTGGCACATTGTGCTTGGTCTGTCATTTCCTACCTCAAATAATATTGTTCCATTTTGGTCTGATTTGCATGAACATGCACCAATCATTCTGTTTTCATTGCTAAAATGTTTACTTTCTTTAAGTCAAAATACTAATTGAAGACTTGTGACTTGCAAATAGTGCCCATCCCCACATCATAATTTAACATTAAGCTACAGCTACATGCATTACAACCAAATTACTCCAACAGTGTTTATGTATAAAACAACATTGCCCTTACCGCTACTGGCCCACTGCTTGACATCAACAACCCACTGCTTTAGCATGTCATCACTGCAATGCAACTGGTCCTGCATCTTCTTCAGGCTCTCTGTTGCATCTAAGGTGTTTTCTACTGTCTGCAAAACAGCAATACACAACACACTTATCTCATAAAATACCAAAAAGTATATGTTCCTGCATGATTTAATATAATGACATATTTGACAACATATACATAGCTGAAGTGATGCATTTTGGGTGGACTTTAATTTCAAATTTAACGGTTTAAAAGTCCATCCTTTTTCAATACATGAACATACCTTTTTGAATCTGGAAGACAAGGCAATGTGGAGGCCGTTCTCTTTACGTCGATTCCACCCAATAGCATGGACAGTAAGCATATCAGTTCTTACTGTAAAGAACAACAGAAAAATCACAATAAATTGTAAAACGTTAATGTGTACATTTACAGGGGAGCAGGGGGCAAAGAAGCTTACAAACCTGACTTGGACATGTACTTTGTGGTCAGGGCACATCTGGAGAGAAAACTATTGACCTGCTCCACTTCTTCACCAAGAGTGGTTCCGGCACCTTCCTGGTTCCTTGCATTCCACAGAATCTACAGGAAGCAGTGGACTTGTTAAACAGGGTGGACAACAGGGTGATCAATATTGATGCATATCCCAAGGTCACCAGCTGTAGAGGACAGCACATAGGGGCTCATGTACAACTCAAAACACACTCCTGGGTTGTTGTTTGGGTCACAACATCATTCATTATGGTACTTTACATTAATTGTTGGCTACATCACTCTGAAATGTAAAAGTAGTTAAAAGCATCACCTCGCATTTTGTATTGTGGGCTTTGGCATGCATCACGGACAAGCAATGTTTCATTTTCTTAAGAGGTTGAAGATGAGTCAGGGCCTCTGACACCTTCTCAAGGTATGGCACATAACGGCAGGTCACATCCATGGCCAAAAATGCAGCACCCTGGAACTCTTTTTGGAGAAACATTGGATATGCAAAGATTTCTCCTCTATACATATTCAGACCTTTTGAAAAAAAAGAAAATAAATAAGTAGAGAGCACATTGCACACTGAAGAATAGGCTTCAGATGTTTCATCTACAAATATTTTTCATTGCAATTTATCAAGACCAATACCAACCTTTGAGGAGGAATCCATGCCTGCACACAGCAATTTCTACACCTTCTTCATCCAACTTGTTGGCCTGCTTTGATGTCTCTCTTGCTGCTGTCCAATGGGATTCCCCACACATCGCTCTTCCTGCCGTCTACCAAAGTAAAAAGTTAAATAGCAGGGCTGCATGCTCAAACACACCAACAATTACAGTCTGATTAGATTTTGTCTTTGATTGCCTGACCCATCTTCCATCTGCAACTTCCTGGAGTATAACAAACCAATTGAAATTATTTGCCATTTAGCATGCAGGAGGATAATTGCAATAGTCTAACTTTGTCAGAAATTGTGTCAGACATACTGTATTGTGCGGCAACCAATACTATAGATACACTGTGCCCTCTGGATTAGAATCTAGTTGTATTTTTTTTCATCCAGCTCTGCAACTTCACTCTTTGTGAAAGTCCGATTGCATCGCTAACCTCAGCAACCTGCCATTGCCATCTCAACACCTGATCAAAGATTCCCTCACCCGAACACATAAGGCTACAGTGTTTCCAACTTTACTTCCAATTAGTTATAAAATAAGCCCGAGATACCCGCTGCTCAGCCTGATTGAAAACTTACACTCTTGACAGCCCCCCGGACTTCCTCAACAAAACTGGACACTTCAGAGTCTTGGGATAAAAACACTCCATCAAAGAACCCTGGCTGTTCACTCCTACAACAAAATGTATTCTGGATAACCACTGTAGTAAGAAGTTTTACATAATAATAATAAATTATAATAATTGTATTTATATGACACTTTTAAAAAAAAACAAGGTTACAAAGTCTAACATGGATATTATATTCAACAGCTACAGTATCAACAGCTTAATTTTAAATAACAAAATGAGAACTATATTATTATGATAATGTTAATAGCAAGTACATACATTAACTACATTGGCTGTTTTTAATGTGTACACAAAACTCACTGGTTTGCTTTCTGGAACCTGTAGAGTTTTCTGTTGCCATCCACTGAAACAGCCACCATTTCAGGACTACAGGCTGGACAGACAAATGGCTCCTTTTCCAGAAGTTGGTCCTCTTCAGAGTTGCAGTACACATATTGCAGAAAGCTCCTCTGAAAAGCATCTGCACTCACTTTGCCAGTCTGAAAAACAATTTATAGAACAGCTTTAAATGACAATGAACTACAAGGTCACCCCATTTATGTTTTGTCAATGTACCTTTTCAAACCCAAGAAAGGATGCAATTGGCAATGCTGTCTAATATGGTCTTCAGTTCAGTTAATTTCAGTAAACCTGAAATATTACAGCCACTTGTGGACCTTGACTTCATATGTGGGTATATTTGAATTTGTGCCCTGTTTGACCTCGAACACCCTTTTTGCCATTCTGTCCAGCCTTACAGCTACTTATAATAATAACGAATGCATTTGTCTTTCAGCTTCAAATGTTTACTCACTCTTCCAAACTGCTTTGTTCTCTGGTCCAACATTGCTGTGAAGGCTTTCACTGACATTCCTGGAGCTGTTGTCTTCATAGCTTCAAAGGAATGGAACAGATCTTGGTGGAAAAGTGTCTGTGCTTGCATGGTAGCGGGCCAGTAACCACTCCTTACAAAGTCACTGACTTCTGGAGCCCATTGCTTATTGCAATGTTTGCATGTTAGCACCGGAACTTGAAGATTATAACGGCCTGAGAGCAGATGAAAAACAAATACCTAACAAGGAACTAAAGTAATATGTTAGATAAACAATATTTTTTTACCCAATCCTACCATTTATGCAAACCAGTATGATGGATCTACCAACAGAGATTGCAACATCACCAGTGTCACAGGAGCATATATTTTGAGGAAAGGCTGTTGGCAGCAAACAATCTGCAAGAGCAAGAGCAAAGGACAATCAGGATGACATTAAAGAATGTTTGGATTGTTAGCAAGTACTTGGAAAACATAATGAATCATTTAATAATGTTGTGTGTTGATGAAAAAATGCAAATCAACTGAAAAAGAGACACCCACCTTGTTCACAGATGATGTACTTATCATCATGGAGTTTCACAAACTCTGTTGGGGGAATGTATTTATAAAAGCCATACATGGTGGTCTGCCTACTGTGCAGAGTGTGGCGTTTATGTACCAATTGATCACACTCTGCACAAAACCACTCTGAGGGCAAACATTCCCTGCAACGAATGATGGCTTCGGTCACGTGACAGTGGTTGCACTTCATCTGGACAATGTTCTCAGCTGACAACAAATTGTGAATGTTTTGTGGCCTCGCCTGTTGCCAACATTGTTGGACTCCTTTTTGTCTTTGACACCAACTGGACAAAGATGGCTGCTGAGCAAAATCTTGCCCATCAATGCTCTCCGAATCCCGTAGAAGGTCCTCAAGCCTCTGCATATTAAAATCTTCAGAGAGAGAAAGAGAAAAATAAAAACATACTAGAAATCCAACATTTCAATTCCACTACCCCTGACATCTTTTGAGGCATTTCCATTGATTTTAATACAGGGACAGTCCAGTGATAGCAGAGAAGGCAGAGGGTGAAAGGATAGTTGGAAATGGGCAATCAAATCCATGACCCTTAAGATTCTGTGTAGTTGCTGGCTGTCAGTAGTGTTGCCCACTTAATTGTGAAACTAAACAACAACCATGTGATTTTGCTGAGAAACAGTGATGCTATTGTCTAAAGTGTTCCTATTTCTGTCATGTTGACAGGGCTTGATGCACCAAATTGTGGTAACTTTAGTATTTGAGGCATGTTAGGGGACTGTGGAAAAAGCATTTAGAAAAGGAACATCGTTAGATGACTAGTTACTAAACATAGCAAAAGTGCAGGTATAATGAGGCTTCCTTTTTACGTAACTCCTTGTTTTCATTTGAAGCACCATATTAAGAAAAGTGTTTTTAAAGTAGTTTTTCTACTTACCAGGATCTTGGTAGCTAGTACATGAAGTTGTGATGGTGGAACTAGCACATGCAGAAGTACCGGTACCAACTGTTTGGAAGTAAAAATAACATAAACCACATTAGAATTCTTATTAGAGTACAATTCTTTCAAACTCTTTGCCAGATGTACAAAAATAAAAGCTGAAACCTTTGGCAAACTTACAAACATGGAAACTATCAAACCTAAATGTATTTGCCATTATAATGTAATTTACATTATAAATGTGCAAGCATACAGAATATTGAGTAACAACAGCATTATCAAACCAGCACCTACTCTAAATCACACATCATCACTCTCCATTTAAAGTATTTGACATAAATTTGATAAGATGTACACTAACCAGCAGATGAACCTTTTTTCCTCCGTTTGCTGGTGATCACACGCTGCCCATCACGGTCCCTCTTCCACCAGGTCACTTTAGATTGTCCTGTGACTTCAGCCTTCTGAGTTTGTAACTCTGTGTTACGTTTCTTTATGCACATGTAATGAAAAGTAGATGGGTGAAACATAGGCATTAACTAACTGGAGTTAATTAATTACACATTTGTGTATAACAAGAATGAAACTTGCCTGTATCTCTTCAACAAATGCATCCCCGAGCTGAAGAACAGCTTCTAGTTTGTTCTTATTACCTCTTGACATTTTACTTAAACAGAAAATAAAGGTGTCAGTTAGATCTGAGATCTGCCTGCAACTCAAACTTGCTGACTATTATAATTGAATGGAAATTTTGACCACATCAGTGATATGAGGGTAAAGGTTAAAATTTTACATTTTCCGGTAGAGGATAGTGGTGTCTGACTATTTGCAGGAGAATGCAGATTTTCATTACAACCTTTGGTTGTAACTATAATGATATTTCTGTATTCAATTATTTATTTTACCAAGGCTACAATTATGTCACCTAACATATTAGCTATTATTATCAACTACAGATTCATGTTTTTTTTTTTTTTTTGTAAGCGGTTACTGTTTTTCAGCTAGAGACAAAAGGATCTAGTCTAAATCTTGCTTAATTTTCCCTTTACATTTAATCATTTAGCAGATGCTTTTATCCAATGCCACTTACAAATGAAGAGAGCAATAGAAGCAATCAAACCAACAATGTGCAATTTAGGTAAAATGCACTATATATGATGACATTAGAAATCAAATATCTTGGGGATAGGACGGGAGTCTAATCCAACCATAGAAAGTATATAAACGAATCCAACCCTACAGTATCATGCATCTGCAAGCAACTAGTAATGTCTGCACGTGCCTGAATTATTCCATGCGCACTGATTAGTCCACATTATTGACCCCTGGGGGGTCCCGTAGGCTTAGGCTAACCATGCCACTTTAGCTAAAAACGTTAGCAAACACTAATTCAGTCTGTTGATTTGTAGTGCTGTCATCAGCCATGTCAAAACATGATTAAAAACTGTTTTTTTTTATGTATTTCAAACTGCAACAGGCATACAGTAGAAGTTAGCTAAAGGCTAATGTCAATGGTAGGATACCATCTGTGCTAACGGAGCAGCCCACGGTAGTGATGTGACATTTGAACCGAGGCGTCGGAGCTTGTGTCGAGAAAAAATGGGCGTGCCAGATGAAGCCGCGATTCGAGGCTTGTGTTGTTAACGTGAAAATCACGTGACTGATGACAAACGAGGCCTCGGTTTGTGTGGATACGTCATCGGTTCGGTCTGAGTGTCGCTTCTGGATAAAAGGCGGTTCGAAACTCGCGCCACCTTGTGGGTGTTGTCAGCAGTAGTAAAAAGCAGATGTAGTAGTGTTAAAGAGTCATAGAGAGTTAAATAACTATCATTGTCATTGTCGTTGTCGTTATTGTGTCATATGTGTTAGGGCTGTATATTATTACATTATCAGGTTAGAATAGTTATAGTATATTGTTATTATTAATTATAGTAGGCTTAGCTATATTATAGTCTTGTGATATTAATTAGATACGATTATTTGGATTGCTCTGGATTTTTTTATTTGGATTGTCCTTTTGGATTTGTTTGCTTTTTGTGACTCTTCCTTTTTCCTGGTAATGGAGCCAGCAAGAAAGAGGGAATCCTGCCCTGTCTGGGCTCAACAGAAACACACACTGGTTCAGAATGAATGAATTTGTCTGCTATTTCTTTGCACAGTAGCTAGGTGTCACTAGTGAGCAATGCTGAATGAAGCTTCGAGTAATGAACCTTTGGCTGAAGCAATGGCCTGCGAGGTATCAGTGGTTCAGGAAGCCTCATTTTGCCATCACTAGCCCACGGTTCCACTAACAACTAATTTTAACGCATTACGCTGCCATTTTGACACATGGCCCCATGTAACAGAAACACTGAAATAATTAAAATAATACAGTTAACACAGTGATCTCATTACAAAAAAAAAAAAAAGGTTTAGTGCCCTTACTTACTACCTGTTTGAAGGTGTAACGTAACGGTACGCGCATCAGGTGCAGGCGAACTGGTCGAACTGAGCCTCGCTGGTGACGTCATTGCCGTTGAAGGTGATGCGTGGTATTTAGACGCATCTGCTCTCCACCGAAGTAAATGGGAAGGATTGGCGTATCATATGCACGCAAAATTGGACTTTGGCGTACGCATTACACGCAGTTTGAAAGTGTAAAGTCGTGTTATTTATACGCAGATCGATGAGAACGGGTTGGCATGAGAACAGCGGAGTTTGTGTGAACAGAAGTGCATGAGAACAGCGGAGTGTGTGTGTTGTTAAGTGAACATGCAATTTATTCTCTTATAATGCCTCATATATATGGGCTGACATGATATTATCCACACTTTTAACTTTGTAAGTGGAATATATATGCAATTTATTCTGTATTAACTAATGACTTTCATGTATAAGCTTATGTATGTTATTAACCAAGTTTATGATTTAGTAAGAAAGAGTGTTGTATAAGAAAGACACTGCAACTGGTTTTGTAAAAGTCTTTATTGAGAATCTGTTTTATTAAGAAGGACACCACAACTTGTGTTATAAAAGTCTTTATTATGAATCTGTTTTATTAAGAAAGACATCACAACTTGTTTTTGTAATAACCTTTTATTGTAGTAATGCATGCAAGAAACGACAATGATGTACTCATACTAAAACATTTAATCAGTAGATAGAAGTAACACTAAGCAGTAAAAAGCATGTATCTTAGCAAAGTAGAAATGGCAAGCATTACCCGTTTGATGAGGAGCATGATACACAGGAGAAAGGCAGAGGGTCCAGAACAGCAAGCAAAGGAGAACAAAGGAAAGAGCTTTATATATAGAGTTTGCAAGGGGGTTTCCAGAATGGAGGACAGTTCAAGACTTCGGATTGGACAGATTGTCTGTAAAGGACTGAATCTGTGCGGAGGGCGTGTGGACTATAAAAAGTATTGTAAGGAATGTCAAAGTCAGACGCTGGTTCACCAAGGACGGCCTCTCCGGTGTTAGATGCCTTGCCATTGCCCCTCATGAAGATGAAAGCTTGCAAATTATTTAATTTTGATTTACTTTTATTTTTATTTTATATATTAGTACCTTTTATGTAAACTAGTTAACCTGTATTCAATAAAAAATACATCTAATTTAAATTAAGAAGCTCGCCTGCCTTAAGTCTCTGTTTTACTAAATATTGAGCTGAACTAAACCACGGAGCAGTCTTTCGACTGAATTGTAAGTATGGAAATGTATGTACTTATTGTTTAGAACGAATTCGACTGACTTTACCTAACCTGAGAATAAACAAAATAAGGTAGAAGGTGTCTATATTTAAGACCCGAACAAGGGGTTAAATTAAGCACCATAAAACATGGCGCCCAACGTGGGGCAGATTGATTATCGATCCCTGGCCAAGATCGGTGATCAATTGCTCAAAAAACTAAGATAGTCGAGTAATATACACGAGAGTGTAGAGCTAAATAGGAAAGGATAATAAACCCTAAAAGCAAGAAAGAGCTGTGGAGGTTTATTTAGCCGATAAAGATGTGAGATAAATCTTATACGGCAGGTCTCAGAGAGGCTAGGAAAGCCAAAGAGACAGGGTTTCTGTGAAGGGGAGGGAAGCCTCCTTAATACAGAGCAAAACTCTTCATTCAAGTTAATACGAGTGATCCTCGCGTACTTGTAGTGGAGAAAAGTGAAATATTAAGACAACCCAGAGGGGTTGGATAGACACTAGGACCGCTGTATAAATTACACGGAAGAAAGTAAATCCTAAATAGAGGAAAAATAAATCCTAAGCTAGAGCTCGATCAAGGTAAAATAATTCTAAGAAGAATTATTGAAACAATCCACTAGAAGGAAATAGTAGGATTGTGTGAATAGTAGTGTTAGAATCTCAAGGAATGAGATGTATATTGGATAAAAGAATATCCAGTATATGAAAATAATTCATAGAAGAATTATTGAGAGCTCATAGAAGAGCTAAGTGCATGCACGCACTACTATATATCTCTACGAAAAAGTGAGAAGATAATTCAAATAAGAATTATAGTAGAAAACTTAGAGAAGTTTGAGTAAGTAGTAGAGATAGACTAAATCTAAGGAAGATTTAGTGTGAGCTGTATAAACCATCTAACAAAGTGCACGTTGTTGGATGGAGAGGACAGCAAGAAACCCATAATAGAGTATATACTTTTGGTTATAAAAGAGTACTTGAATGGGAAGGAGAAGCGTTGAGAGCGAATACATCAGCAATAGAAATAAATAATGATTTGTTTGTGCTTTGGCTTCCATCCAGAGACCAATTGAGTGAAAGAAAATTTAATGAGACTGAGGTAGCCACCTCAGTAATATGGTGGACACAAATAATAAAAAGTGAAAGAAATAGAAGTAGAAGTTTATGATGGGTTGTTACAGAATACCAGAGGAGGAATGATAGTCCTGAATGGTAATTAAGAGAACGGGGCTGCATAAGTGATTCAGAATATGTTAGGAGCACAAGCCCTGAAAGAAATTAAAAAGGAAAAGGGAGATTGAAAGTGAAATCCCGGGGGACAGTAAGAATAGTTCTGGTGCACCTCACTGGAATGTTGTAAAAGCTGTGATGGCAGATTGTAGAACAAAATTATGTACTACTAAATGCTCAGAGTCAAAAGCTGAATTAAAGATGTAGTCCTCAATTCAAAATGAAATTAGTGGAAAGGTTATAATAATGAATTTAACCTTAATGGGGACAGGACAGTTTAAACATTCAGTAATAGCTGTGATTAGTAACAGGAATAATATAGAATTCAAAAGAGGATTTTAAACTCATAGAGAGGAGTTTAAGCAAGCGTATAATAAAATAAGAGTAACAACAATGACTGCCGTAATAGCAGTCTCTAAGTTATAGAGAGATAGACAGAGGTCTAGGGAGTTTGAAAACGGCTCAGACGGAAAGCAGGAAAATGAGTTAAATTCATCAATAGTAAATACAGAAAGTGAAAATAGTGAAACAAAGATATGGATATGGAAAAGACTATGGAAAATAAATAAATAAATAGATAAATTGCAGTTGAAAAGAAGAACTAAAGAATTCAAAATTAGGAGTTAAAGGAAATACATAGGAATCCTAGCAATGAAAAGAGCGCTGATAAGAAACTGGGAAAAGGAGATAGTTCCTGACATAGACTTGACTTATGAGCAAGAGACACAGCCGAATACCTCTGGCTTCAAAAAATAGTTAAAGAAAAGGGATTGTGAAAGTCAGGAGAACAGAATAATATGATACAATCATATTTTAAGTATGAATTTAAGAGAAGAATAGTGAGAGAAATATAAAAAATTATAAAACCATATAACACTAGAAGTAAAGAGACTAAAAGGAATGCTGGAAACAAGGAAAAGTCAGCAAGCAATAAAGCTCTTAAACTCAGAGATATCTGAGAACTAGGAGAGTGTAGAAGTAAAGCAGAGAAAGGGCGATAGAAGGGGACCTTTGACTTCTGTTAGGAAAGGAATCCAGTCGGACAACTGGAGTTTAGAAACCTTAAGAAAAGTGAAGAGAAATAATTGGAGCCGTAACGGATGTGGCCAGAAAACAGATAGGATTAAAATGGTTAAGAGAAGACAACAGCGCTTATAGAGATTGTATAATTAAAACATCTAAAAATGTGAATTTAAGTTGAGAAGCAATTAACGTTGATTAATTTGGTATAGCTATAACAAACTAGAAGCTATTGACAAAATGAGAAGTTTAACAGGGACAAAGGAGAAATATGAAAGGAGATATTAGTTAATGCATCTAAAGACCAAATTCCACTATTAAGTGTATGGTTATCAATACAGGATGAAATACCTATAACAGATAGAGTAAGGTTACTAAGAGAAGTAGGTCGGAAAATAACAAGGTTGATAAATTTGTAATGATCCTGAATACTGTAACTAAGTAACAGATAGAGGAAAATATAGCTGAATATGATTTAAGCTATCAGCATGTGAGAATAGTGAGGAAAACAGAATAAGTTAAGATAGAAACAAAAATTAATCCTTTCATAGCACAAAGTGTCAAGATGGATGAAGAAATGACATACAATACCTATTTTCAAGTGAAACGGAGAGATGGAAATGAGTTTAGTATAGCCTACTTAAAACACTTAGTATATTTTAATTCCCTGTTGTCACTGTAAAGACGATTTAGAACAATCTACATTGTTAAAAGCACTAAATGAATGAAGGTAACTTGACTTGACTGGAGACAGAAGAATAGAATATAAAGGCACGACAGAACATAATGCAGGAATTTGTGAGGATGAAAATGGTATACAATAGACAAGTTATATCTAATGATAAATTGAAAGAGATAACCCTAGAACAAAGACAGGTGATGAGTGAAATAGAAAATTCAAATAAAAAGACTTAAACAGAATAAATTGTCAATAAAAAATAAAATAAAGCTTGATGAATAAAAAGAGCAATAGATAAAAAGGACAGGATATATTGAAAAATGCTTAGCCTATAAAAAAATAAAAAATAAAATAAAATAAAAAAACATTTGTGATTTAAAGATATAATTAAATTTAATTTTAAAGATATGGTATTAAAGGTTAGATTAAAGAGAACATAATCTAATTATTAAAAAAGATGGAAACTCCTTTGTTAATGGAAAAATAAATGTATTTTAAATGAAGTTGCTCAGGTATCCTCAACAACAGAGCCAATGCAATTTACAGAGAATATCTTTATAAAAAAATAAAATACATAAAAATAAATGAATGAGTAGGAGAGAAGAATTCAGCATTAAAATAATGGAGAGTGCAGATAATTTGCATAAAGGAAGAGACTTAAAGAAAGTCTTTTGATTAAAAGTAAATATTGAACAAGAATATAAATGAAAATGGAATAAAGTTTATTAGTAATTAGTGAAGCATATACTCATAAAAAACTGAGTAAGATACATAAATTAAAAAGATAATATCTAATTAATATAATGGATAAAGAAAAATTAAATAAGGCAATACAAGAGTTATTAGAGCATATTGAAACCGTGAAAGAAAGGCTTTAAGTTAATTGGCTAACCAGGGCTGGATTAAAATTAAATAAATAAATAAACAAAGTGTAGTAATGGCAGATATGGTTCATTTAGGATCTGAGGTCTCTGTAAGAAACAAAATAATTAATAAATTAGTGAAAGAGCGGATAACAGGTCTAAGAACCCCAGAGAACATTAGAAAGATACAAAAAGAGGTAAAGGGGCTTATGAATTATATGAGAGATATAATTCCTGAATGTAGTCAGAAAGCTAGACTAATGCATGCTACAGTAAAAGGCAATATGTTGTATTGTAGTGAAGAGGCAGAAAAAATACTTCTAGAGTGAAAAAAGCGATTTTTAGCTCCTAGAAGGGAGAGATGAGGAGAGGTTGATCTACAGTATATAGATAGATTTAATTGGTTACTAATTTATAGCAAGGAATAAGGAAAACAAAATATACCAATATGTATATTAGAGCGTGTTAAAGTGTTAAGTGTTTAAGCTGGGAAAATCCCAAAAATAAATTAATTTCTGTAGAGAAGAAATTAGCAAATATGAGTAAAAGATATGCAGAACTACCAGATATTGCAATAAAATAAAATAAATAAATAAAGGAATAGAATAAAATAGAATAGAACTAGAATAGACTAAATAATACCAATAAAACAATAAAGGGGCATTAAGTTAAAGATAAGTATAAAAAGCAAAAACCCAAAATTATTTGAGCAAGTATAGGATAATACACTCTTAGATCCAAATGTGAGGATATTAAATAAAGAGCGTAAAATGTGACAGAAGAAATATAAATGTATTTAGAGGTACGATAGTATATACAGATAGATCAAAAAATCTTGAAGAGTATAATGCTTACTGGGCGTAAATGAAACATAAAAAGGATAAAGAAATAAGAGACAGGGGCTTGGTCCTGAGTACTATTCAATATGTAAAAGTTATAGCTGTTTTAAAAGCACTAGAAAGACTAAAAGAAATAAAAGCTACACAAGTTATTATTATAACGTATAGCAAAAAGGTTAAGACAAGTATAAATGAAAACGTGGACATTTGGAGATAGAACAGGTTCGTTAAATTTGATAGAAAACCTGTTGAACATAGTGACTTATGGAAGAAACGTATTATCTATTAGGAATTTGGACCTAACAGTGATTCATCAGTACTGACATTCAAAGTTAAACACAGAGATAGCTTTAAGAAATAAAGAAGTAGATAAATTAACAAGAATAAAGAGAAGAATTAAAATGAAAGAAAATGTGACAGTTGTATTACGAAAATACACAATGATAGGAAATATTTTATAAACCTAAAAATGATAATATAGATAATTATATTAACAGGGGAAGACAAAAATGATAAGAAGTGATTATGTTAGAATCACACCAGAAGTAGTCAACCAAGGGTGTTGATTGAAAATAGCTGGATCTTAAATCCTTGGTAAAAATGGGAAAATAAATATAAATTAGTAGCAGTAGATAGTCATTGAGCAAACACCGTAAAATACACTATTGTAAATACCTTTGTAAAAGCAATAGAGGAGTTACTGACAGTTTAGACCCGAGAATATCAGGATTGATAATATAATATACTTTGTCAGAGGAAAGGTAGAGGTTATCTGGAAAACAAACTGTTTTGCACAAAGCTTTGCGATATACACCAGAAAGTCATGTAATTGAAAAATGTGCAGTGGGAAGTTTCTTGAAAGCAAAACATAAGGACAAAAGATGGGATGAAAAGATTGAGGAGTCATTAAATTGTAATAACTTAACTAATGTAATTCGAAAAGATAAAGAGAAAAAATAAACAATACCATGACAAACATCAGTTACTGTTATTGTAAAGAGTCCTTGAGCGTGGAAAAGGCATAATGTAAATTAAACATATTATTATTATCAACTACTAAACCTATTGAGGATTTAATTACTAAGAAAGATAAAGTATTTAACAAAAATAAAAAGTTGATGAACATACAGTACGGTTAAGAAAAAATTAGCTTTGGAGTAGGAAGAATTTAATTATTGGAATAAGAGAGGAAGGAAGGTAGACTTACCATTAAAGAAAAAGACATCGTATCTTACCAACGGTGTAAAATAACTAATTAAAGACCAAGAAAAAAAAAAAAAAAGAAAGAAAGAGTATAAAATACTTCTAACATGCTCTTATAATTAATAAGAGTGAAACGATATAAAGAGATAGGTCTCTTACCAATATTTGTGATAACGGCGTTAAAGATCCTATAAGGGAACAGAACAAACTCATTCTAGCGTGCTTGTGTGTGTGTGAGAGACAGCAAGAATGCAGATTTACGGGGTAATAAAACTACTGATAGCGTGTCTCTGGATGGAGCAAAGTTAAAGCAATGTTGAACGTGAATAAAAGTGTTCAATAGCATGGGTCATATAGGATACAATGTTAAATATGAAATGAGACTGGACATGGCAGAGCAAATAAATGAGGCTGTAAACAAATGATGTAAATTTGTTGGCAATGGCTTGGATATCTGACACCGTAAGTATACAAATTAAGAAAACCCTTGACAGAAGGGGAATATGTGTTGGTGGATTTTTAGAAGGGGAATAAAGCCTAATTTAAAGAGAAAAATCCTCTAACACATAAAACAAGAACTTGGAATCTTAAGAACTTGGAACTTCAGCAGCAAATACTGAAGAGTGTTTAAGAAGGAGCCGAATGATTAATGACCAAGAGATGTCTTATACAGAGAGCTCAACTTTATGTTATATCTTTCAGGAAATAGAGTCTGAATCGAGATGTTGGGCTAACAGAGGTGTACCAGAATAACACAGTGACAAGATAAAGACATTGTTTAAGTCAATTATGGTGGTAACATTGATAAACATAGCAATAGTTATGGTGGTATTCTGGGTTGTAGTCAGAATCTTAGTGACAATTTGGCTATAATAAAGACACTGTGGAAAAAAGGTACAAAAAGGATGCAACCTTTGTGATAGACAAAGAGTTTGATATGGAAAATCTAAAAGAGAAAACAATTGATTTAGAACCTAAAGAATCATTATGATAGGTGGAAAAGACAAATGTAAATGTAAGACATTTAATGAAGATTGCAAGGAGTAATATACAAGAGAAATATAAAACTTTGCAGAAATTAAGAAATCCAATTCCTATTTAAATGGTATAGTGAATCCAATAAAAAAGCTGGAATAACTTTAGGAGGTGAAAAGTATTCAGTAAAGAAAAAGTTTCATTAAGTAAGTATTAAAACAGATACGTTTTGGGAAAAATTTCTAAATGACAACTGTAATGAATGTGATAAAACGAGATACAATGGTAAATTACATATAATGTGTAGTATTAAGTTATTAAAAGAGTTAAGCAATCAAGTTTGAAATCAAACTTGAAAAGCTAGAGAGATGAATTGGATAGGTTATGTGTGTGAAATTGGAAAGGTGAAAATAACTATAATGCAAAAGCAAGTACAAAGATGAGTGTTTAAGGCTAACATTTTCAGATGAAGATGGAATTAAGACTCAAAGACAGAGAGATAACAGAGAATAATACAGTAACTAGTCAGATGATAATACAGTTTAGACTGTGTGATGTGCTGGAAGATGTGGCAATGCACAGGTATGGGGAAATAATTCCAATCAAAATCAAGGGTCTGGTAAAAGGCTCATAATTAGGGCATTATAGTAAGAGTACAGTAAATAATACAGAATGGGTAAAATATTATCCTATACCTTTAGTCTTGATAAGATGAAGTAAAAACGATGGAGTAGTGATTACCTGGGAGATTTCTAAAGAAATTCCAGAGTATTATATAAGACAAAAGACCTGCCATAACAAGCATACAAAGTAACATGGGATTTTATTGATAATTTGGCAGAGGATAAGGAATTGTTGAACTTTAATAAATTCTGGACTGTAAAGTATTTTGGAGGAATGAGTCCAAGCATATATGCAGGATGGGCATGTTTGAATCAGTAATATTAGAAGGAATAATATAAACCAAGGGATAAGCAGATTATTGTCTGACCCTATTATGACTGTATGCCACCATTTCCATTCTTAGACAACATCAAGAATGAATGGAAAATGATGAACCAGAGAAAATTAGGAGTACTGTATAAAGCAATGGGTATCTAATAACATAAACGCAGAGAACTAGAGACTTGAGATACCAGCACATCTCAACATGATATACAGCAGACTGACCCTTACACAACCTTTCAGAGGCCCGGAGGAACATGGCATGTACAACATACTGGTAGATATACATTTATTATATCTAGAACAAATATAACTTTATTCATTGATAACCATTGAATATTGTAATTAATGAGAAGAAAACTGTTGTTAAGACATCAGAAGTGCTGGATTGCAAGTAGAAATGATGAACGCATGAGTTGCCTTTAAAATGTTATTTATACAGAAAGCTGATTTTGAGATGGGAGACCTATGTAAAGAATGGTTTTGATAAAGATAAAAAATATATGTGGTACAATGACAATGATGGATTGATGGAATATTGTGTGAAAGCATTTGAGTTGATAATGTATTTTAACACAGATGTGTCTGAGAGATATAGAAACGTTGAAAATGCTCCACCCAGAGGTCAAGGAATTTTACAACGTCTTAGGTGCACATGACTGGATTAAAGAGGACCAAACTGTTTATACATGAGTTGCTTGGTAAATATACCATGGATGTTATAACAGTGATAAAATGTGATAAAGTATTTTATTTTATAGACAGAAACATTGATGGGGTCCTGCAGGAGACAGGATCAGCCACTCCAGACACGATTGTCTTGTCAGAATATCGAGATGAAACAAGCGGCCCAAAGGAAGGTAGTAATACCACAGTACTTCATTCCAAAGATCAGTTAGTCTGATTAATGGAAGGTGGCCGTACGTTTCTGTGTAAAGACACTGAGAGACAATTAATTGGAGAATGTTACCATGAAATTAATAATGGTAAGCTAAAGCAAGTAAATTTGGATGTTATTTGACCATAATAGAAGAAAGTTAAAAAACTTGGCCTTCTGGAGATTTGGTAAACAAGAGATCCTGGGTGGAACATTGAATGAACATTTTCCAAATTAATGTTTTTACTGAGACAGGTCAAGCATATGCTAAATTGACAAGATAGGACAAAAAGAAAGAGTGTTACATGACTCATTTGACTTTGGATATAAAAGAATAAATTTGCATAAGGGGCGTGTTAAGTGAACATGCAATTTATTCTCTTATAATGCCTCATATATATGGGCTGACATGATATTATCCACACTTTTAACTTTGTAAGTGGAATATATATGCAATTTATTCTGTATTAACTAATGACTTTCATGTATAAGCTTATGTATGTTATTAACCAAGTTTATGATTTAGTAAGAAAGAGTGTTGTATAAGAAAGACACTGCAACTGGTTTTGTAAAAGTCTTTATTGAGAATCTGTTTTATTAAGAAGGACACCACAACTTGTGTTATAAAAGTCTTTATTATGAATCTGTTTTATTAAGAAAGACATCACAACTTGTTTTTGTAATAACCTTTTATTGTAGTAATGCATGCAAGAAACGACAATGATGTACTCATACTAAAACATTTAATCAGTAGATAGAAGTAACACTAAGCAGTAAAAAGCATGTATCTTAGCAAAGTAGAAATGGCAAGCATTACCCGTTTGATGAGGAGCATGATACACAGGAGAAAGGCAGAGGGTCCAGAACAGCAAGCAAAGGAGAACAAAGGAAAGAGCTTTATATATAGAGTTTGCAAGGGGGTTTCCAGAATGGAGGACAGTTCAAGACTTCGGATTGGACAGATTGTCTGTAAAGGACTGAATCTGTGCGGAGGGCGTGTGGACTATAAAAAGTATTGTAAGGAATGTCAAAGTCAGACGCTGGTTCACCAAGGACGGCCTCTCCGGTGTTGGATGCCTTGCCATTGCGCCTCATGAAGATGAAAGCTTGCAAATTATTTGGTTTTGATTTACTTTTATTTTTATTTTATATATTAGTACCTTTTATGTAAACTAGTTAACCTGTATTTAATAAAAAATACATCTAATTTAAATTAAGAAGCTCGCCTGCCTTAAGTCTCTGTTTTACTAAATATATTGAGCTGAACTAAACCACGGAGCAGTCTTTCGACTGAATTGTAAGTATGGAAATTTATGTACTTATTGTTTAGAACGAATTCGACTGACTTTACCTAACCTGAGAATAAACAAAATAAGGTAGAAGGTGTCTATATTTAAGACCCGAACAAGGGGTTAAATTAAGCACCATAAAACAGTGTGTACAGAAGCGCAGAACAGCGGAGTGTGTGTGGACAGAAGCGCAGAACAGCGGAGTATGTGTGGACAGAAGTGCATGAGAACAGCGGAGTGTGTGTGGACAGAATTGCATGAGAACAGCGGAGTTTGTGTGGACAGAAGTGCATGAGAACAGCGGTGTGTGTGTGGACAGAAGTGCATGAGAACAGCGGAGTGTGTGTGTGTACAGAAGCGCAGAACAGCGGAGTGTGTGTGGACAGAAGCGCAGAACAGCGGAGTATGTGTGGACAGAAGTGCATGAGAACAGCGGAGTGTGTGTGGACAGAATTGCAGAACAGCGGAGTGTGTGTGTGGACAGAAGTGCAGAACAGCGGAGTGTGTGTGGACAGAAGCGCAGAACAGCGGAGTGTGTGTGGACAGAAGCGAAGAACAGCGGAGTATGTGTGGACAGAAGTGCATGAGAACAGCGGAGTGTGTGTGGACAGAATTGCATGAGAACAGCGGAGTTTGTGTGGACAGAAGTGCATGAGAACAGCGGTGTGTGTGTGGACAGAAGTGCATGAGAACAGCGGAGTGTGTGTGTGTACAGAAGCGCAGAACAGCGGAGTGTGTGTGGACAGAAGCGCAGAACAGCGGAGTATGTGTGGACAGAAGTGCATGAGAACAGCGGAGTGTGTGTGGACAGAATTGCAGAACAGCGGAGTGTGTGTGTGGAGAGAAGTGCAGAAGAGCGGAGTGTGTATGGACAGAAGTGCAGAACAGCGGAGTGTGTGTGGACAGAAGTGCATGAGAACAGCAGAGTGTGTGGACAGGAGTGCAGAAGAGCGGAGTGTGTGTGGACAGAAGTGCATGAGAACAGCGGAGTTTGTGTGAACAGAAGTGCATGAGAACAGCGGAGTGTGTGTGTGTACAGAAGCGCAGAACAGCGGAGTGTGTGTGGACAGAAGCGCAGAACAGCGGAGTATGTGTGGACAGAAGTGCATGAGAACAGCGGAGTGTGTGTGGACAGAATTGCATGAGAACAGCGGAGTTTGTGTGGACAGAAGTGCATGAGAACAGCGGAGTGTGTGTGGACAGAAGTGCATGAGAACAGCGGAGTGTGTGTGGGCAGAAGTGCATGAGAACAGTGGAGTGTGTGTGGACAGAAGTGCATGAGAACAGCGGAGTGTGTGTGGACAGAAGTGCATGAGAACAGCGGAGTGTGTGTGGACAGAAGTGCATGAGAACAGCGGAGTGTGTGTGGACAGAAGTGCATATGAGAACAGCGGAGTGTGTGTGGACAGAAGTGCATATGAGAACAGCGGAGTGTGTGTGGACAGAAGTGCATGAGAACAGCGGAGTGTGGGTGGACAGAAGTGCATGAGAACAGCGGAGTTTGTGTGGACAGAAGTGCATGAGAACAGCGGAGTGTGTGTGGACAGAAGTGCATGAGAACAGCGGAGTGTGTGTGTGTACAGAAGTGCATGAGAACAGCGGAGTGTGTGTGGACAGAAGTGCATGAGAACAGCGGAGTGTGTGTGTGGACAGAAGCGCAGAAGAGCGGAGTGTGTGTGGACAGAAGTGCATGAGAACAGCGGAGTGTGTGTGGACAGAAGTGCAGAACAGCGGAGTGTGTGTGTGGACAGAAGCGCAGAACAGCGGAGTGTGTGTGTGGACAGAAAAGCAGAACAGCGGAGTGTGTGTGGACAGAAGTGCATGAGAACAGCGGAGTGCATTTGTGTGGACAGAAGTGCATGAGAACAGCGGAGTGTATGTGTGTGGACAGAAGTGCATGAGAACAGCGGAGTGTGTGTGGACAGAAGTGCATGAGAACAGCGGAGTGTGTGTGGACAGAAGTGCATGAGAACATCGGAGTGTGTGTGGACAGAAGTGCATGAGAACAGCGGAGTGTGTGTGTGGACAGAAGCGCAGAAGAGCGGAGTGTGTGTGGACAGAAGTGCATGAGAACAGCGGAGTGTGTGTGGACAGAAGTGCAGAACAGCGGAGTGTGTGTGTGGACAGAAGCGCAGAACAGCGGAGTGTGTGTGTGGACAGAAAAGCAGAACAGCGGAGTGTGTGTGGACAGAAGTGCATGAGAACAGCGGAGTGTGTGTGGACAGAAGTGCATGAGAACAGCGGAGTGTGTGTGGACAGAAGTGCATGAGAACAGCGGAGTTTGTGTGAACAGAAGTGCATGAGAACAGCGGAGTGTGTTTGTGTACAGAAGCGCAGAACAGCGGAGTGTGTGTGGACAGAAGCGCAGAACAGCGGAGTATGTGTGGACAGAAGTGCATGAGAACAGCGGAGTGTGTGTGGACAGAATTGCATGAGAACCGCGGAGTTTGTGTGGACAGAAGTGCATGAGAACAGCGGAGTGTGTGTGGACAGAAGTGCATGAGAACAGCGGAGTGTGTGTGGACAGAAGTGCATGAGAACAGCGGAGTGTGTGTGGGCAGAAGTGCATGAGAACAGCGGAGTGTGTGTGGGCAGAAGTGCATGAGAACAGCGGAGTGTGTGTGGACAGAAGTGCATGAGAACAGCGGAGTGTGTGTGTGTACAGAAGTGCATGAGAACAGCGGAGTGTGTGTGGACAGAAGTGCATGAGAACAGCGGAGTGTGTGTGTGGACAGAAGCGCAGAAGAGCGGAGTGTGTGTGGACAGAAGTGCATGAGAACAGCGGAGTTTGTGTGGACAGAAGTGCATGAGAACAGCGGTGTGTGTGTGGACAGAAGTGCATGAGAACAGCGGAGTGTCTGTGTGTACAGAAGCGCAGAACAGCGGAGTGTGTGTGGACAGAAGCGCAGAACAGCGGAGTATGTGTGGACAGAAGTGCATGAGAACAGCAGAGTGTGTGTGGACAGAATTGCAGAACAGCGGAGTGTGTGTGTGGACAGAAGTGCAGAACAGCGGAGTGTGTGTGGACAGAAGTGCATGAGAACAGCAGAGTGTGTGGACAGAAGTGCAGAACAGCGGAGTGTGTGTGTGGACAGAAGTACATGAGAACAGCGGAGTGTGTGTGTGGACAGAAGCGCAGAAGAGCGGAGTGTGTGTGGACAGAAGTGCATGAGAACAGCGGAGTGTGTGTGGACAGAAGTGCAGAACAGCGGAGTGTGTGTGTGGACAGAAGCGCAGAACAGCGGAGTGTGTGTGTGGACAGAAAAGCAGAACAGCGGAGTGTGTGTGGACAGAAGTGCATGAGAACAGCGGAGTGTATGTGTGTGGACAGAAGTGCATGAGAACAGCGGAGTGTGTGTGGACAGAAGTGCATGAGAACAGCGGAGTGTGTGTGGACAGAAGTGCATGAGAACAGCGGAGTTTGTGTGAACAGAAGTGCATGAGAACAGCGGAGTGTGTTTGTGTACAGAAGCGCAGAACAGCGGAGTGTGTGTGGACAGAAGCGCAGAACATGGGAGTATGTGTGAACAGAAGTGCATGAGAACAGCGGAGTGTGTGTGGACAGAATTGCATGAGAACAGCGGAGTTTGTGTGGACAGAAGTGCATGAGAACAGCGGAGTGTGTGTGGACAGAAGTGCATGAGAACAGCGGAGTGTGTTGACAGAAGTGCAGAACAGCGGAGTGTGTGTGGACAGAAGTGCATGAGAACAGCGGAGTGTGTGTGGACAGAAGTGCATGAGAACAGCGGAGTGTGTTTGGACAGAAGTGCATGAGAACAGCGGAGTGTGTGTGGACAGAAGTGCATGAGAACAGCGGAGTGTGTGTGGACAGAAGTGCATGAGAACAGCGGAGTGTGTGTGGACAGAAGTGCATGAGAACAGCGGAGTGTGTGTGTGTACAGAAGTGCATGAGAACAGCGGAGTGTGTGGACAGAAGTGCATGAGAACAGCGGAGTTTGTGTGAACAGAAGTGCATGAGAACAGCGGAGTGTGTGTGTGTGTACAGAAGCGCAGAACAGCGGAGTGTGTGTGGACAGAAGCGCAGAACAGTGGAGTATGTGTGGACAGAAGTGCATGAGAACAGCGGAGTGTGTGTGGACAGAATTGCACGAGAACAGCGGAGTTTGTGTGGACAGAAGTGCATGAGAACAGCGGTGTGTGTGTGGACAGAAGTGCATGAGAACAGCGGAGTGTGTGTGTGTACAGAAGCGAAGAACAGCGGAGTGTGTGTGGACAGAAGCGCAGAACAGCGGAGTATGTGTGGACAGAAGTGCATGAGAACAGCGGAGTGTGTGTGGACAGAATTGCAGAACAACGGAGTGTGTGTGTGGACAGAAGAGCATGAGAACAGCGGAGTGTGTGTGGACAGAAGTGCATGAGAACAGCGGAGTGTGTGTGTGGACAGAAGCGCAGAAGAGCGGAGTGTGTGTGGACAGAAGTGCATGAGAACTGCGGAGTGTGTGTGGACAGAAGTGCAGAACAGCGGAGTGTGTGTGTGGATAGGAGCGCAGAACAGCGGAGTGTGTGTGTGGACAGAAAAGCAGAACAGCGGAGTGTGTGTGGACAGAAGTGCATGAGAACAGCAGAGTGTGTGTGGACAGAAGTGCATGAGAACAGCGGAGTGTGTGTGGACAGAAGTGCATGAGAACAGCGGAGTGTGTGTGGACAGAAGCGCAGAACAGCGGAGTGTGTGTGGACAGAAGTGCATGAGAACAGCGGAGTGTGTGTGGACAGAAGTGCATGAGAACAGCGGAGTTTGTGTGTGTACAGAAGCGCAGAACAGCGGAGTGTGTGTGGACAGAAGCGCAGAACAGCGGAGTGTGTGTGGACAGAAGTGCATGAGAACAGCGGAGTGTGTTTGGACAGAAGTGCATGAGAACAGCGGAGTTTGTGTGAACAGAAGTGCATGAGAACAGCGGAGTGTGTTTGTGTACAGAAGCGCAGAACAGCGGAGTGTGTGTGGACAGAAGCGCAGAACAGCGGAGTATGTGTGGACAGAAGTGCATGAGAACAGCGGAGTTTGTGTGAACAGAAGTGCATGAGAACAGCGGAGTGTGTGTGTGTGTACAGAAGCGCAGAACAGCGGAGTGTGTGTGGACAGAAGCGCAGAACAGTGGAGTATGTGTGGACAGAAGTGCATGAGAACAGCGGAGTGTGTGTGGACAGAATTGCACGAGAACAGCGGAGTTTGTGTGGACAGAAGTGCATGAGAACAGCGGTGTGTGTGTGGACAGAAGTGCATGAGAACAGCGGAGTGTGTGTGTGTACAGAAGCGAAGAACAGCGGAGTGTGGGTGGACAGAAGTGCATGAGAACAGCGGAGTGTGTGTGGACAGAAGTGCATGAGAACAGCGGAGTGTGTGTGTGTACAGAAGTGCATGAGAACAGCGGAGTGTGTGTGGACAGAAGTGCATGAGAACAGCGGAGTGTGTGTGTGGACAGAAGCGCAGAAGAGCGGAGTGTGTGTGGACAGAAGTGCATGAGAACAGCGGAGTGTGTGTGGACAGAAGCGCAGAACAGCGGAGTGTGTGTGTGGACAGAAAAGCAGAACAGCGGAATGTGTGTGGACAGAAGTACATGAGAACAGCGGAGTGTGTGTGTGGACAGAAGCGCAGAAGAGCGGAGTGTGTGTGGACAGAAGTGCATGAGAACAGCGGAGTGTGTGTGGACAGAAGTGCAGAACAGCGGAGTGTGTGTGTGGACAGAAGCGCAGAACAGCGGAGTGTGTGTGTGGACAGAAAAGCAGAACAGCGGAGTGTGTGTGGACAGAAGTGCATGAGAACAGCGGAGTGTATGTGTGTGGACAGAAGTGCATGAGAACAGCGGAGTGTGTGTGGACAGAAGTGCATGAGAACAGCGGAGTGTGTGTGGACAGAAGTGCATGAGAACAGCGGAGTTTGTGTGAACAGAAGTGCATGAGAACAGCGGAGTGTGTTTGTGTACAGAAGCGCAGAACAGCGGAGTGTGTGTGGACAGAAGCGCAGAACATGGGAGTATGTGTGAACAGAAGTGCATGAGAACAGCGGAGTGTGTGTGGACAGAATTGCATGAGAACAGCGGAGTTTGTGTGGACAGAAGTGCATGAGAACAGCGGAGTGTGTGTGGACAGAAGTGCATGAGAACAGCGGAGTGTGTTGACAGAAGTGCAGAACAGCGGAGTGTGTGTGGACAGAAGTGCATGAGAACAGCGGAGTGTGTGTGGACAGAAGTGCATGAGAACAGCGGAGTGTGTTTGGACAGAAGTGCATGAGAACAGCGGAGTGTGTGTGGACAGAAGTGCATGAGAACAGCGGAGTGTGTGTGGACAGAAGTGCATGAGAACAGCGGAGTGTGTGTGGACAGAAGTGCATGAGAACAGCGGAGTGTGTGTGTGTACAGAAGTGCATGAGAACAGCGGAGTGTGTGGACAGAAGTGCATGAGAACAGCGGAGTTTGTGTGAACAGAAGTGCATGAGAACAGCGGAGTGTGTGTGTGTGTACAGAAGCGCAGAACAGCGGAGTGTGTGTGGACAGAAGCGCAGAACAGTGGAGTATGTGTGGACAGAAGTGCATGAGAACAGCGGAGTGTGTGTGGACAGAATTGCACGAGAACAGCGGAGTTTGTGTGGACAGAAGTGCATGAGAACAGCGGTGTGTGTGTGGACAGAAGTGCATGAGAACAGCGGAGTGTGTGTGTGTACAGAAGCGAAGAACAGCGGAGTGTGTGTGGACAGAAGCGCAGAACAGCGGAGTATGTGTGGACAGAAGTGCATGAGAACAGCGGAGTGTGTGTGGACAGAATTGCAGAACAACGGAGTGTGTGTGTGGACAGAAGAGCATGAGAACAGCGGAGTGTGTGTGGACAGAAGTGCATGAGAACAGCGGAGTGTGTGTGTGGACAGAAGCGCAGAAGAGCGGAGTGTGTGTGGACAGAAGTGCATGAGAACAGCGGAGTGTGTGTGGACAGAAGTGCAGAACAGCGGAGTGTGTGTGTGGATAGGAGCGCAGAACAGCGGAGTGTGTGTGTGGACAGAAAAGCAGAACAGCGGAGTGTGTGTGGACAGAAGTGCATGAGAACAGCAGAGTGTGTGTGGACAGAAGTGCATGAGAACAGCGGAGTGTGTGTGGACAGAAGTGCATGAGAACAGCGGAGTGTGTGTGGACAGAAGCGCAGAACAGCGGAGTGTGTGTGGACAGAAGTGCATGAGAACAGCGGAGTGTGTGTGGACAGAAGTGCATGAGAACAGCGGAGTTTGTGTGTGTACAGAAGCGCAGAACAGCGGAGTGTGTGTGGACAGAAGCGCAGAACAGCGGAGTGTGTGTGGACAGAAGTGCATGAGAACAGCGGAGTGTGTTTGGACAGAAGTGCATGAGAACAGCGGAGTGTGTGTGGACAGAAGTGCATGAGAACAGCGGAGTGTGTGTGGGCAGAAGTGCATGAGAACAGCGGAGTGTGTGTGGGCAGAAGTGCATGAGAACAGCGGAGTGTGTGTGGACAGAATTGCATGAGAACAGCGGAGTTTGTGTGGACAGAAGTGCATGAGAACAGCGGTGTGTGTGTGGACAGAAGTGCATGAGAACAGCGGAGTGTGTGTGTGTACAGAAGCGCAGAACAGCGGAGTGTGTGTGGACAGAAGCGCAGAACAGCGGAGTATGTGTGGACAGAAGTGCATGAGAACAGCGGAGTGTGTGTGGACAGAATTGCAGAACAACGGAGTGTGTGTGTGGACAGAAGAGCATGAGAACAGCGGAGTGTGTGTGGACAGAAGTGCATGAGAACAGCGGAGTGTGTGTGTGGACAGAAGCGCAGAAGAGCGGAGTGTGTGTGGACAGAAGTGCATGAGAACAGCGGAGTGTGTGTGGACAGAAGTGCAGAACAGCGGAGTGTGTGTGTGGATAGGAGCGCAGAACAGCGGAGTGTGTGTGTGGACAGAAAAGCAGAACAGCGGAGTGTGTGTGGACAGAAGTGCATGAGAACAGCAGAGTGTGTGTGGACAGAAGTGCAGAACAGCGGAGTGTGTGTGGACAGAAGTGCATGAGAACAGCGGAGTGTGTGTGGACAGAAGCGCAGAACAGCGGAGTATGTGTGGACAGAAGTGCATGAGAACAGCGGAGTGTGTGTGGACAGAAGTGCATGAGAACAGCGGAGTGTGTGTGGACAGAAGCGCAGAACAGCGGAGTGTGTGTGGACAGAAGTGCATGAGAACAGCGGAGTGTGTGTGGACAGAAGTGCATGAGAACAGCGGAGTTTGTGTGCGTACAGAAGCGCAGAACAGCGGAGTGTGTGTGGACAGAAGCGCAGAACAGCGGAGTGTGTGTGGACAGAAGTGCATGAGAACAGCGGAGTGTGTGTGGACAGAAGTGCATATGAACAGCGGAGTGTGTGTGGACAGAAGTGCATGAGAACAGCGGAGTGTGTGTGGACAGAAGTGCATGAGAACAGCGGAGTGTATGTGTGTGGACAGAAGTGCATGAGAACAGCGGAGTGTATGTGTGTGGACAGAAGTGCATGAGAACAGCGGAGTGTGTGTGGACAGAAGTGCATGAGAACAGCGGAGTGTGTGTGGACAGAAGTGCATGAGAACAGCGGAGTGTGTTTGGACAGAAGTGCATGAGAACAGCGGAGTGTGTGTGTGGACAGAAGCGCAGAAGAGCGGAGTGTATGTGTGGACAGAAGTGCATGAGAACAGCGGAGTGTGTGTGGACAGAAGTGCATGAGAACAGCGGAGTGTGTGTGGACAGAAGCGCAGAAGAGCGGAGTGTGTGTGGACAGAAGTGCATGAGAACAGCGGAGTGTGTGTGGACAGAAGTGCATGAGAACAGCGGAGTGTGTGTGGACAGAAGCGCAGATAAGCGGAGTGTGTGTGGACAGAAGTGCATGAGAACAGCGGAGTGTGTCTGGACAGAAGAGCATGAGAACAGCGGAGTGTGTGTGGACAGAAGTGCATGAGAACAGCGGAGTGTGTGTGGACAGAAGTGCATGAGAACAGCGGAGTGTGTGTGGACAGAAGTGCATGAGAACAGCGGAGTGTGTGTGTGTGTACAGAAGCGCAGAACAGCGGAGTGTGTGTGGACAGAAGCGCAGAACAGTGGAGTATGTGTGGACAGAAGTGCATGAGAACAGCGGAGTGTGTGTGGACAGAATTGCACGAGAACAGCGGAGTTTGTGTGGACAGAAGTGCATGAGAACAGCGGTGTGTGTGTGGACAGAAGTGCATGAGAACAGCGGAGTGTGTGTGTGTACAGAAGCGAAGAACAGCGGAGTGTGTGTGGACAGAAGCGCAGAACAGCGGAGTATGTGTGGACAGAAGTGCATGAGAACAGCGGAGTGTGTGTGGACAGAATTGCAGAACAACGGAGTGTGTGTGTGGACAGAAGAGCATGAGAACAGCGGAGTGTGTGTGGACAGAAGTGCATGAGAACAGCGGAGTGTGTGTGTGGACAGAAGCGCAGAAGAGCGGAGTGTGTGTGGACAGAAGTGCATGAGAACAGCGGAGTGTGTGTGGACAGAAGTGCAGAACAGCGGAGTGTGTGTGTGGATAGGAGCGCAGAACAGCGGAGTGTGTGTGTGGACAGAAAAGCAGAACAGCGGAGTGTGTGTGGACAGAAGTGCATGAGAACAGCAGAGTGTGTGTGGACAGAAGTGCATGAGAACAGCGGAGTGTGTGTGGACAGAAGTGCATGAGAACAGCGGAGTGTGTGTGGACAGAAGCGCAGAACAGCGGAGTGTGTGTGGACAGAAGTGCATGAGAACAGCGGAGTGTGTGTGGACAGAAGTGCATGAGAACAGCGGAGTTTGTGTGTGTACAGAAGCGCAGAACAGCGGAGTGTGTGTGGACAGAAGCGCAGAACAGCGGAGTGTGTGTGGACAGAAGTGCATGAGAACAGCGGAGTGTGTTTGGACAGAAGTGCATGAGAACAGCGGAGTTTGTGTGAACAGAAGTGCATGAGAACAGCGGAGTGTGTTTGTGTACAGAAGCGCAGAACAGCGGAGTGTGTGTGGACAGAAGCGCAGAACAGCGGAGTATGTGTGGACAGAAGTGCATGAGAACAGCGGAGTTTGTGTGAACAGAAGTGCATGAGAACAGCGGAGTGTGTGTGTGTGTACAGAAGCGCAGAACAGCGGAGTGTGTGTGGACAGAAGCGCAGAACAGTGGAGTATGTGTGGACAGAAGTGCATGAGAACAGCGGAGTGTGTGTGGACAGAATTGCACGAGAACAGCGGAGTTTGTGTGGACAGAAGTGCATGAGAACAGCGGTGTGTGTGTGGACAGAAGTGCATGAGAACAGCGGAGTGTGTGTGTGTACAGAAGCGAAGAACAGCGGAGTGTGGGTGGACAGAAGTGCATGAGAACAGCGGAGTGTGTGTGGACAGAAGTGCATGAGAACAGCGGAGTGTGTGTGTGTACAGAAGTGCATGAGAACAGCGGAGTGTGTGTGGACAGAAGTGCATGAGAACAGCGGAGTGTGTGTGTGGACAGAAGCGCAGAAGAGCGGAGTGTGTGTGGACAGAAGTGCATGAGAACAGCGGAGTGTGTGTGGACAGAAGCGCAGAACAGCGGAGTGTGTGTGTGGACAGAAAAGCAGAACAGCGGAATGTGTGTGGACAGAAGTACATGAGAACAGCGGAGTGTGTGTGTGGACAGAAGCGCAGAAGAGCGGAGTGTGTGTGGACAGAAGTGCATGAGAACAGCGGAGTGTGTGTGGACAGAAGTGCAGAACAGCGGAGTGTGTGTGTGGACAGAAGCGCAGAACAGCGGAGTGTGTGTGTGGACAGAAAAGCAGAACAGCGGAGTGTGTGTGGACAGAAGTGCATGAGAACAGCGGAGTGTATGTGTGTGGACAGAAGTGCATGAGAACAGCGGAGTGTGTGTGGACAGAAGTGCATGAGAACAGCGGAGTGTGTGTGGACAGAAGTGCATGAGAACAGCGGAGTTTGTGTGAACAGAAGTGCATGAGAACAGCGGAGTGTGTTTGTGTACAGAAGCGCAGAACAGCGGAGTGTGTGTGGACAGAAGCGCAGAACATGGGAGTATGTGTGAACAGAAGTGCATGAGAACAGCGGAGTGTGTGTGGACAGAATTGCATGAGAACAGCGGAGTTTGTGTGGACAGAAGTGCATGAGAACAGCGGAGTGTGTGTGGACAGAAGTGCATGAGAACAGCGGAGTGTGTTGACAGAAGTGCAGAACAGCGGAGTGTGTGTGGACAGAAGTGCATGAGAACAGCGGAGTGTGTGTGGACAGAAGTGCATGAGAACAGCGGAGTGTGTTTGGACAGAAGTGCATGAGAACAGCGGAGTGTGTGTGGACAGAAGTGCATGAGAACAGCGGAGTGTGTGTGGACAGAAGTGCATGAGAACAGCGGAGTGTGTGTGGACAGAAGTGCATGAGAACAGCGGAGTGTGTGTGTGTACAGAAGTGCATGAGAACAGCGGAGTGTGTGGACAGAAGTGCATGAGAACAGCGGAGTTTGTGTGAACAGAAGTGCATGAGAACAGCGGAGTGTGTGTGTGTGTACAGAAGCGCAGAACAGCGGAGTGTGTGTGGACAGAAGCGCAGAACAGTGGAGTATGTGTGGACAGAAGTGCATGAGAACAGCGGAGTGTGTGTGGACAGAATTGCACGAGAACAGCGGAGTTTGTGTGGACAGAAGTGCATGAGAACAGCGGTGTGTGTGTGGACAGAAGTGCATGAGAACAGCGGAGTGTGTGTGTGTACAGAAGCGAAGAACAGCGGAGTGTGTGTGGACAGAAGCGCAGAACAGCGGAGTATGTGTGGACAGAAGTGCATGAGAACAGCGGAGTGTGTGTGGACAGAATTGCAGAACAACGGAGTGTGTGTGTAGACAGAAGAGCATGAGAACAGCGGAGTGTGTGTGGACAGAAGTGCATGAGAACAGCGGAGTGTGTGTGTGGACAGAAGCGCAGAAGAGCGGAGTGTGTGTGGACAGAAGTGCATGAGAACAGCGGAGTGTGTGTGGACAGAAGTGCAGAACAGCGGAGTGTGTGTGTGGATAGGAGCGCAGAACAGCGGAGTGTGTGTGTGGACAGAAAAGCAGAACAGCGGAGTGTGTGTGGACAGAAGTGCATGAGAACAGCAGAGTGTGTGTGGACAGAAGTGCATGAGAACAGCGGAGTGTGTGTGGACAGAAGTGCATGAGAACAGCGGAGTGTGTGTGGACAGAAGCGCAGAACAGCGGAGTGTGTGTGGACAGAAGTGCATGAGAACAGCGGAGTGTGTGTGGACAGAAGTGCATGAGAACAGCGGAGTTTGTGTGTGTACAGAAGCGCAGAACAGCGGAGTGTGTGTGGACAGAAGCGCAGAACAGCGGAGTGTGTGTGGACAGAAGTGCATGAGAACAGCGGAGTGTGTTTGGACAGAAGTGCATGAGAACAGCGGAGTGTGTGTGGACAGAAGTGCATGAGAACAGCGGAGTGTGTGTGGGCAGAAGTGCATGAGAACAGCGGAGTGTGTGTGGGCAGAAGTGCATGAGAACAGCGGAGTGTGTGTGGACAGAATTGCATGAGAACAGCGGAGTTTGTGTGGACAGAAGTGCATGAGAACAGCGGTGTGTGTGTGGACAGAAGTGCATGAGAACAGCGGAGTGTGTGTGTGTACAGAAGCGCAGAACAGCGGAGTGTGTGTGGACAGAAGCGCAGAACAGCGGAGTATGTGTGGACAGAAGTGCATGAGAACAGCGGAGTGTGTGTGGACAGAATTGCAGAACAACGGAGTGTGTGTGTGGACAGAAGAGCATGAGAACAGCGGAGTGTGTGTGGACAGAAGTGCATGAGAACAGCGGAGTGTGTGTGTGGACAGAAGCGCAGAAGAGCGGAGTGTGTGTGGACAGAAGTGCATGAGAACAGCGGAGTGTGTGTGGACAGAAGTGCAGAACAGCGGAGTGTGTGTGTGGATAGGAGCGCAGAACAGCGGAGTGTGTGTGTGGACAGAAAAGCAGAACAGCGGAGTGTGTGTGGACAGAAGTGCATGAGAACAGCAGAGTGTGTGTGGACAGAAGTGCAGAACAGCGGAGTGTGTGTGGACAGAAGTGCATGAGAACAGCGGAGTGTGTGTGGACAGAAGCGCAGAACAGCGGAGTATGTGTGGACAGAAGTGCATGAGAACAGCGGAGTGTGTGTGGACAGAAGTGCATGAGAACAGCGGAGTGTGTGTGGACAGAAGCGCAGAACAGCGGAGTGTGTGTGGACAGAAGTGCATGAGAACAGCGGAGTGTGTGTGGACAGAAGTGCATGAGAACAGCGGAGTTTGTGTGTGTACAGAAGCGCAGAACAGCGGAGTGTGTGTGGACAGAAGCGCAGAACAGCGGAGTGTGTGTGGACAGAAGTGCATGAGAACAGCGGAGTGTGTGTGGACAGAAGTGCATATGAACAGCGGAGTGTGTGTGGACAGAAGTGCATGAGAACAGCGGAGTGTGTGTGGACAGAAGTGCATGAGAACAGCGGAGTGTATGTGTGTGGACAGAAGTGCATGAGAACAGCGGAGTGTATGTGTGTGGACAGAAGTGCATGAGAACAGCGGAGTGTATGTGTGTGGACAGAAGTGCATGAGAACAGCGGAGTGTGTGTGGACAGAAGTGCATGAGAACAGCGGAGTGTGTTTGGACAGAAGTGCATGAGAACAGCGGAGTGTGTGTGTGGACAGAAGCGCAGAAGAGCGGAGTGTATGTGTGGACAGAAGTGCATGAGAACAGCGGAGTGTGTGTGGACAGAAGTGCATGAGAACAGCGGAGTGTGTGTGGACAGAAGCGCAGAAGAGCGGAGTGTGTGTGGACAGAAGTGCATGAGAACAGCGGAGTGTGTGTGGACAGAAGTGCATGAGAACAGCGGAGTGTGTGTGGACAGAAGCGCAGATAAGCGGAGTGTGTGTGGACAGAAGTGCATGAGAACAGCGGAGTGTGTCTGGACAGAAGAGCATGAGAACAGCGGAGTGTGTGTGGACAGAAGTGCATGAGAACAGCGGAGTGTGTGTGGACAGAAGTGCATGAGAACAGCGGAGTGTGTGTGGACAGAAGTGCATGAGAACAGCGGAGTGTGTGTGTGGACAGAAGCGCAGAAGAGCGGAGTGTGTGTGGACAGAAGTGCATGAGAACAGCGGAGTGTGTGTGGACAGAAGTGCATGAGAACAGCGGAGTGTGTGTGTGGACAGAAGTGCATGAGAACAGCGGAGTGTGTGTGTGGACAGAAGCGCAGAAGAGCGGAGTGTGTGTGGACAGAAGTGCATGAGAACAGCTGAGTGTGTGTGGACAGAAGTGCATGAGAACAGCGGAGTGTGTGTGTGGACAGAAGTGCATGAGAACAGCGGAGTGTGTGTGTGGACAGAAGTGGAGATGGTGCAGAACATGAAATCCACGGGGAGTCGTCGGATCTAGATCCAACTCCTCCCACCTTACATATACCTAAACCTACCCATCTCCACCCCCTGATCCCTAAACATACCCCTAAACCTACCCATCTCCACCCCTTAATCCCTAAACCTAGCAATCTCCACCCCTTTATCTGGATCCAACTCCGCCCCCCGGATCTCGTGTTCTGCATTGAGGTGCTACTGAGAACTACCTCATTCCCATGTTGATTAAAGACATAACGTGTATTGTTGCATTGCATTGCATTGCATTGAATTGCATGGCATTGCTTTGCACTAACGATCTAACGTTGTGCACTGAAGAATAACATATAGGTTATGCACTTTTTGCATTGCATTGAACACCAGAACTACCTCATTTCCATGTTGATTAAAGTGTGTTGTTGCATTGCATTGCATTGCATTGTATTGCATTGCACTAACGATCTAACGTTGTGCACTGAAGAATAACATATAGGTTATGCACTTTTTGCATTGCATTGCACATGAGAACAAAATCATTCCCATGTTCATTATAAAGATGATATGTGTGTTGCATTGCATTGCATTGAATTGCATTGCACTATCTATCGTTGTGCACTGAAGAATAACATATAGGTTATGCACTTTTTGCATTGCACACCAGAACTACCCTATTCCCATGTTGATTAAAGACATAACAAGTGTTGTTGCATTGCATTGCATTGTATTGCACTGTATTGCATTGCATTGCATTGCATTGCACTAACGATCTAACGTTGTGCACTGAAGAATAACATATAGGTTATGCACTTTTTGCATTGCATTGCATTGCACACCAGAAATACCTCATTCCCATGTTAATTAAAGACATAACGTGTGTTGTTGCATTGCATTGTATTGCATTGCATTGCACCAACGATCTAACTTTGTGCACTGAAGAATAACATATAAGTTATGCACTTTTCGCAATGCATTGCATTGCACACCAGAACCTCATTCCCTTGTTCATTAAAGAGATATCGTGTGTTGTTGAATTGCATTGCTTTGCATGGCATTGCATTGCACAAACGATCTATCGTTGTGCACTGAAGAATAACATATAAGTTATGCAATTGTTGCATTGTATTGCATTGCACACCAGAACTAAATCATTCCCATGTTCATTAAAGAGATATCGTGTGTTGTTGAATTGCATTGCTTTGCATGGCATTGCATTGCACTAACGATCTAACGTTGTGCATTGAAGAATAACATATAGGCTATGCACTTCTTGCATTGCATTACACACCAGAACTAACTCATTCCCAAACTCCATTGCGTTTTGCTTTGAGGAAATACAATTTGCTGTTGCATTGCATTTCACGCAAGATCAAACTTTGTGCATTGAAGAATAACATATAAGCTATGAGATACATAAACACAACACAAACAAACATTTGTGATACACAAACATACAATAACTATCTCATTCCGAAGTGCATTGAAGAGATACCATTTTTTGAGTACCATTCCACTGCATAAAAGATCTAACATATAGTTAGATATAATAATAATACATTATTATTCAACACTAATTCTTAGATCGTTTGTGCAATGCAACACTCATGTTTTCATTGCACATGAGGTATGAAGTAGTTTATTCTATGCATTGTAACGCAAGAGGTAAATGCAATAATTTCCCTTAAAAGAAAAAATGAATAAGTTAGTTATTCAGTGCAATGCGAAAGCACATATGTTATGTGTCAAATCATGCATACAGAGGTCCCTCTTTGACCTACAGAACATATTTTCTGTCCAAAGAGTTCTTACTGACTGACTTCTTGTGATGGTGTATTAGCAAGACAGTAGTCCATGTTTGACCTGCTGCACATATTTCTGACCCAAGGTTAATCGATCTTAAACTTTCTATACATTCTCGTAGAATCTTTCTTATGTTACATCAGCCATACAGAAGTCCATTTTTGACCTACTGAACACATTTCTGGATAAAGAGTCCTTGAACATTGACTTACTAAACATACAAGACTGACTTGTGATGTTATATAAGCCAGAACAGCCAGTCCATATTTGACTGATTGAACATATTTTTGGCAAAAAAAGTCCTCAAAAGGTATTTTGTGTATATTATAAACTTATAGACTCCTTCTGATGTTAAATCAGCCATATAGAGGTGCATATTTGACCTAGTGAACATATACTCGATCTTGAATTTTCCAAACATAGGCTACTCATAGACTCCTTCTGATGCTTCATAAGCCATTTAGAAGTCCATTTCTGACCTATTGAACTTATTTCTGGTCAAAGGGTCCTAAAAGGTTTTTAAAATATATAAACATAGATTCCTGATGTTACATCACCCATAAAAAAAAGTACATTTTTGACCAACTAAACATATTTCTGCCAAGAGACCATAAAACTTAACTTAACATACTGACTTCTCGTGATGTTAAATCAGGCAAGGAGTAGTCGATATTTGACCGATTGAACACATTTTTGGCCAAAGAGTCCTCGAAATGTTTTTTTTTTTTTACTATTATAAACTTATAGACTCCTTCTGATGTTAACTCAGCCATATAGAAGTCCATATTTCAACTACTGGGAAAAAGAGTACTCGATCTTGAACTTGCTATACATACTTTAGAAATCTTCTGATGCTTCATAAGCCATTTAGAAGTCCATATCTGACCTGTTAAATTTATTTCTGGTCAATGGGTCCTTAAAAGGTTTTAAATATATATAATCTTCTATAATATATAATACTTAAGCTATATAATCTTATAGACTAATTCTGATGTTAAATCAGCCATACAGAGGTCCCTTTTTTTTACCTACTAAACATAATTCGGGCCAAAGTGTACTCAAACTTGAATTTTCTATACATACTTTTTGACTCCTTCTGATGTTACGTCAGCCATGAAGTAGTCCATATGTGACCCAAGGAACATATTTCTGAAAAAGAATCCTAAATCTTGAACTTTGCATTCTCACTCCTAGACTCCTTCTTATAGAATTCCATATTTGACCTATTGAACTTATTTCTGGTCAAAGGGTCCTCAAAGGGTTTTATGTTATCTTATTATGTTAATTCAGCCATACAGAGGTTCCTATTTAAACTACTGAACACATTTTTGACCAAAGAGTCTTTGAACATTAACTTTCTCTGCTTATTGACTTCTCTTAATAATACATTAGCCATACAAAAGTCCATATTTGACCTACTGAACATATTTCTGGTCAAAGAGTCCCTGATCTTGACCTTTCTGTAAATTCTAAACATACTTGTAGACTTGTTAATTTATGTATCTTCTATCCGATCTGCTATGCAATGTATTTGAACAGTAGTTCAAATTTTATAATTTGAACATATTTCTAGACATGAGACCTTGAACTTTACATTTCTAGACTAAATGCTCTTACAATCCTTCTGATGTTTCATCAGCCATACAGTATAGTTCAAATTTGACCTATTGAACATTTCTATAACCAAAGTGTCCTCGATCTTGATTGTTCTATACATAATCATAGGCTTGTTCTGATGTTTCATCATTGAGACAGAAGTCCATTATTGACCTACTGAACATATTTCTGGCAAAAGAATCATCAAAGTTTAACTTACTGTTCCTTCTACTAGACTATTTTTGATTTTACATCCACCATACAGTAGTCCATATTTGACCAAGAGAACATATTTCTGGCCAAAGAGTCATCAAAGGGTATGTTTATATGCATTCTCATCGACTACTTTTGATGTTAAATCAACCATATTGTTAGTCCAAATTTGACCCATTGAACATATATCTGGCCAAAGAGACCTAGAACTTTAATTATCTATACATAATTACTATCTCCTTCTGATTTTTCATCGCCCAGGCTATTATCCATATTTGACAATTGAACATATTTCTGGCTGGAAGAGTCCTTGATCTTTCTATACATACTCATAGACGCTTTCAGATAATATTCAGCTAAAAAATGATCCATAATTGACTACTAAACTCATTTCTGAGCGATGGGTTTATAATCTTGATTTCTCTATACTCTATTACTCCTTCTGATGTTACAATAGCAAAACATTATTGTATTGTATTGTATCAATATGACGTATTAAACCTATTTCTGACCAATGAACATTTTTCAATACATACTCAATGACTCCTGATTTTACAAGAGCAATATAGTATTTCAAAATTTGACCAATTGAACATATTTCTGGCCAAAGAGACCTTGATCTAATTCTTTCTATACATACTCCTTCTGATGTTTCATCAGCCAGATAATTGTCCACAATTGACCTACTGAACATTTTTCTGCCCGAAGAGTCTATGAACTTGAACTTTCTATACATAATCATTTACTTCTTCTGATGTTTCTTCAGCCATACAGAAGTCCAAATTTGACATGTTGAGCATATTTCTGACCAAAGAGTCCTTGATCTTGAACTTTCTATTCATAATTATAGACTCTTTCAGAAAGTACATCGGACAGACAATTTTCCATATTAATTATTAAACATATTTCTGGCCAACAAGTCCATGAACTTGAACATTCTGTACATGCTAATTGACTCCTTTTAGTGTTTCACAAGCAGACAATAGTCCATAATTGACCCTCTGAACATATTTATAGTAAAATAGTCCTCTGTCTTGAACTTTCTATAGATTCTCAGTGACTCCATATAGATAATCGACTTGAAGAGTCTTTGAACTTGAACTTTCTATTCATAATCGTTGACTTCTGATGTTTCATCAGCCAGACAGCAGTCCATATTTGACCCACTAAACATATTTCTGGCAAAAGAGTCCTCGATCTTGAACCTTTTAAACATACTCATAGACTCTGGTGTTTCATCAGCCATGCAGTAGTTCTGATTTGACATGAACATATTTCTGACCGAAGAGTCCTCGATCTTGAACTTTCTATTCATACTTATAGACTCTTTCAGATAGTACATCGGCCAGACAATTGTAGATATTGACTATTGAACACATTTCTGGCCAACGAGTCTGTGAACTTGAACTTTCTATACATGCTCATTGACTCCTTCCGATGTTTCATCAATAGTCAATAATTGACCTCCTGAACATATTTCTAGTAAAAGAGTCCTCGATCTTGAACTTTCTATACATTCTCAGTGATGCCTTATTTTGTTTCTTTAGCCATACAGAAGTCCAGATTTGACATGTTGAACATATTTCTGACTTGAAAATTTTGTACATGCTAATTGACTCCTTTTAGTGTTTCATCAGCCAGACAGTAGTCAATAATTGACCTACTGAAAATATTTCTGGTAAAAGAGTCCTCTATTTTGAACTTTCTATACATTCTTAGTGACGCCTTATTTTGTTTCTTTAGCCATAAAGTAGTTCCGATTTAACATCTTGAACATATTTCTGACTGAAGAGTCCTTGCTCTTGAACTTTCTATTCACACTTATAGACTCCTTCAGATAGTACATCGGCCAGACAACTGTCCATAATGACAATAAAAAAAAAAAAATCTGGCCAGCGAGTCTATGTACTTGAACTTTCTATACATGCTCATTGACTCCTTTTAGTGCCTCATCAGCCAGAGAGTACTCCATAATTTACCTACTGAAAATATTTCTGGTAAAAGAGTCCTCGATTTTGAACTTTCTTTACAAGCTCATTGACTCCTTCTGATGTTTCATCAGCCAGACAATTGTTCATAACTGACCTGAACATATTTCTAGTAAAAGAGTCCTCAATCTTGAACATTCTATACATGCTCATTGACTCCTTATGCTGTTTCTTTCTATACATACTCGTACTCAATGTTCCTTGGGTCAAATATGGACTTCTGTATGGCTGACGTAACATCAGAAAAAGTCAACGAGTATATATGGAAAGGTCAAGTTTCGAGCACTCCTTGGCCAGAAAAAAATTCAGTATGTCAGGATGATATAACATCCGAAGATATCAATCTGAATGTATAGTGTTAATCTTTTAGGACTCTTTGTCCAGAAATGTGTTCAGTAGGTCAAAATGGGACCTCTGAATAGCTGATTTCTCATCAGAAAGAGTCTATGACTTTCTATAGTTTAAAAACTTTTTTGAGGACCCTTTGACCAGAAATAAGTTCAAAAGGTCAGATATGGATATCTATATGGCTTATGTAGCATTAGAAGGAGTCTATGAGTATGTATTGAAAGCCCAAGATAGAGGACTCTTTGGCAAGAAATATGTTCCTTGGGTCAAATATGGACTTCTGTATGGCTGACGTAATATCAGAAAGAGTCAACAAGTATATATGGAAAGGTCAAGTTTCGAGTACTCACTCCTTTGCTAAAAAAACCTTCGGTAGGTCAAATATGGACTTTTGTCAGGATGATATAACATCCGAAGATATCAGTCTGAATGTATAGTGTTAATCTTTTAGGACTCTTTGGCCAGAAATATGTTCAGTAGGTATAGTGGGACCTCTGAATAGCTGATTTATCATCAGAAAGAGTCTATAACTTTCTCTAGTTTAAAAACTTTTGAGGGCCCTTTGACCAGAAATAAGTTCAAATGGTCAGATATGGATATCTATATGGCTTAAGTAGCATTAGAAGGAGTCAAAATCCTTTTGAGAACTCTTTGGTAAAAAAAATTTTCAATCGGTCAAATATGGACTACTGTCTGCCTGATTTAACATTACGAGAAGTCAGTCTATATGTATAGTGAGTTAATGTTCACGGACTCTGGCCAGAAATATGTTCAGTAGGTCAAAAATAGACTACTGGCTGGTTAATATAACATCACAAGAAGTAGATCTGTAGTATAGCAAGATAATGTTCAAGAACTCTTTGGCCAAAACTATGTTCCTTGGGTCAAATATGGACTTCTGTATGGCTGACATATCATCAGAAAAAGTCAACGAGTATATATGGAAAGGTCAAGTTTCGAGTACTCCTTGGCCAGAAAAAAATTCAGTATGTCAAATATGGACTTTTGTCAGGATGATATAACATCCGAAGATATCAATCTGAATGTATAGTGTTAATCATTTAGGACTCTTTGTCCAGAAATATGTTCAGTAGGTCAAAAATAGACTACTGGCTGGTTAATATAACATCACAAGAAGTCCATCTGTAGTATAGAAAGATAATGTTCAAGAACTCTTTGGCCAGAAATATGTTCAGAAGGTCAAAAGGGGACCTCTGTATAGCTGATTTATCATCAGAAGTCGTCTAAAACTTTATATAGATTGAACATTTTTGAGGACACTTTGACCAGAAATAAGTTCAAAAGGTCAGATATGGACATCTATATGGCTTATGAAGCATCAGAAGGAGTCTATGAGTATGTATAGAAAGCCCAAGATCGAGGACTCTTTGGCCAAAACTATGTTCCTTGGGTCAAATATGGACTTCTGTATGGCTGACGTAACATCAGAAAAAGTCAACGAGTATATATGGAAAGGTCAAGTTTCGAGTACTCCTTGGCCATAAAAAAATTCAGTATGTCAAATATGGACTTTTGTCAGGATGATATAACATCCGAAGATATCAATCTGAATGTATAGTGTTAATCATTTAGGACTCTTTGTCCAGAAATATGTTCAGTAGGTCAAAAATAGACTACTGGCTGGTTAATATAACATCACAAGAAGTCCATCTGTAGTATAGAAAGATAATGTTCAAGAACTCTTTGGCTAGAAATATGTTCAGAAGGTCAAAAGGGGACCTCTGTATAGCTGATTTATCATCAGAAGTCGTCTAAAACTTTATATAGATTGAACATTTTTGAGGACACTTTGACCAGAAATAAGTTCAAAAGGTCCGATATGGACATCTATATGGCTTTATGAAACATCAGAAGGAGTTGGACTATGAGTATGTGTAGAAAGCCCAAGATCGAGGACTCTTTGGCCAAAACTATGTTCCTTGGGTCAAATATGGACTTCTGTATGGCTGACGCATCATCAGAAAAAGTCAACGAGTATATATGGAAAGGTCAAGTTTCGAGTACTCCTTGGCCAGAAAAAAATTCAGTATGTCAAATATGGACTTTTGTCAGGATGATATAACATCCGAAGATATCAATCTGAATGTATAGTGTTAATCATTTAGGACTCTTTGTCCAGAAATATGTTCAGTAGGTCAAAAATAGACTACTGGCTGGTTAATATAACATCACAAGAAGTCCATCTGTAGTAAAGAAAGATAATGTTCAAGAACTCTTTGGCCAGAAATATGTTCAGAAGGTCAAAAGGGGACCTCTGTATAGCTGATTTATCATCAGAAGTCGTCTAAAACTTTATATAGATTGAACATTTTTGAGGACACTTTGACCAGAAATAAGTTCAAAAGGTCAGATATGGACATCTATATGGCTTATGAAGCATCAGAAGGAGTCTATGAGTATGTATAGAAAGCCCAAGATCGAGGACTCTTTGGCCAAAACTATGTTCCTTGGGTCAAATATGGACTTCTGTATGGCTGATGTAACATCAGAAAAAGTCAACGAGTATATATGGAAAGGTCAAGTTTCGAGTACTCCTTGGCCAGAATAAAATTCAGTATGTCAAATATGGACTTTTGTCAGGATGATATAACATCCGAAGATATCAATCTGAATGTATAGTGTTAATCATTTAGGACTCTTTGTCCAGAAATATGTTCAGTAGGTCAAAAATAGACTACTGGCTGGTTAATATAACATCACAAGAAGTAAATCTGTAGTATAGCAAGATAATGTTCAAGAACTCTTTGGCCAAAACTATGTTCCTTGGGTCAAATATGGACTTCTGTATGGCTGACGTATCATCAGAAAAAGTCAACGAGTATATATGGAAAGGTCAAGTTTCGAGTACTCCTTGGCCAGAAAAAAATTCAGTATGTCAAATATGGACTTTTGTCAGGATGATATAACATCCGAAGATATCAATCTGAATGTATAGTGTTAATCATTTAGGACTCTTTGTCCAGAAATATGTTCAGTAGGTCAAAAATAGACTACTGGCTGGTTAATATAACATCACAAGAAGTCCATCTGTAGTAAAGAAAGATAATGTTCAAGAACTCTTTGGCCAGAAATATGTTCAGAAGGTCAAAAGGGGACCTCTGTATAGCTGATTTATCATCAGAAGTCGTCTAAAACTTTATATAGATTGAACATTTTTGAGGACACTTTGACCAGAAATAAGTTCAAAAGGTCAGATATGGACATCTATATGGCTTATGAAGCATCAGAAGGAGTCTATGAGTATGTATAGAAAGCCCAAGATCGAGGACTCTTTGGCCAAAACTATGTTCCTTGGGTCAAATATGGACTTCTGTATGGCTGATGTAACATCAGAAAAAGTCAACGAGTATATATGGAAAGGTCAAGTTTCGAGTACTCCTTGGCCAGAATAAAATTCAGTATGTCAAATATGGACTTTTGTCAGGATGATATAACATCCGAAGATATCAATCTGAATGTATAGTGTTAATCATTTAGGACTCTTTGTCCAGAAATATGTTCAGTAGGTCAAAAATAGACTACTGGCTGGTTAATATAACATCACAAGAAGTAAATCTGTAGTATAGCAAGATAATGTTCAAGAACTCTTTGGCCAAAACTATGTTCCTTGGGTCAAATATGGACTTCTGTATGGCTGACGTATCATCAGAAAAAGTCAACGAGTATATATGGAAAGGTCAAGTTTCGAGTACTCCTTGGCCAGAAAAAAATTCAGTATGTCAAAAAAGGACTTTTGTCAGGATGATATAACATCCGAAGATATCAATCTGAATGTATAGTGTTAATCATTTAGGACTCTTTGTCCAGAAATATGTTCAGTAGGTCAAAAATAGACTACTGGCTGGTTAATATAACATCACAAGAAGTCCATCTGTAGTATAGAAAGATAATGTTCAAGAACTCTTTGGCCAGAAATATGTTCAGAAGGTCAAAAGGGGACCTCTGAATAGCTGATTTATCATCAGAAGTCGTCTAAAACTTTATATAGATTGAACATTTTTGAGGACACTTTGACCAGAAATAAGTTCAAAAGGTCAGATATGGACATCTATATGGCTTATGAAGCATCAGAAGGAGTCTATGAGTATGTATAGAAAGCCCAAGATCGAGGACTCTTTGGCCAAAACTATGTTCCTTGGGTCAAATATGGACTTCTGTATGGCTGACGTAACATCAGAAAAAGTCAACGAGTATATATGGAAAGGTCAAGTTTCGAGTACTCCTTGGCCAGAAAAAAATTCAGTATGTCAAATATGGACTTTTGTCAGGATGATATAACATCCGAAGATATCAATCTGAATGTATAGTGTTAATCATTTAGGACTCTTTGTCCAGAAATATGTTCAGTAGGTCAAAAATAGACTACTGGCTGGTTAATATAACATCACAAGAAGTAAATCTGTAGTATAGCAAGATAATGTTCAAGAACTCTTTGGCCAAAACTATGTTCCTTGGGTCAAATATGGACTTCTGTATGGCTGACGTATCATCAGAAAAAGTCAACGAGTATATATGGAAAGGTCAAGTTTCGAGTACTCCTTGGCCAGAAAAAAAATCAGTATGTCAAATATGGACTTTTGTCATGATGATATAACATCCGAAGATATCAATCTGAATGTATAGTGTTAATCATTTAGGACTCTTTGTCCAGAAATATGTTCAGTAGGTCAAAAATAGACTACTGGCTGGTTAATATAACATCACAAGAAGTCCATCTGTACTATAGAAAGATAATGTTCAAGAACTCTTTGGCTAGAAATATGTTCAGAAGGTCAAAAGGGGACCTCTGTATAGCTGATTTATCATCAGAAGTCGTCTAAAACTTTAGATAGATTGAACATTTTTGAGGACACTTTGACCAGAAATAAGTTCAAAAGGTCCGATATGGACATCTATATGGCTTATGAAGCATCAGAAGGAGTCTATGAGTATGTATAGAAAGCCCAAGATCGAGGACTCTTTGGCCCAAACTATGTTCCTTGGGTCAAATATGGACTTCTGTATGGCTGACGTAACATCAGAAAAAGTCAACGAGTATATATGGAAAGGTCAAGTTTCGAGTACTCCTTGGCCAGAATAAAATTCAGTATGTCAAATATGGACTTTTGTCAGGAGATATAACATCCGAAGATATCAATCTGAATGAATAGTGTTAATCATTTAGGACTCTTTGTCCAGAAATATGTTCAGTAGGTCAAAAATAGACTACTGGCTGGTTAATATAACATCACAAGAAGTCCATCTGTAGTATAGAAAGATAATGTTCAAGAACTCTTTGGCCAGAAATATGTTCAGAAGGTCAAAAGGGGACCTCTGTATAGCTGATTTATCATCAGAAGTCGTCTAAAACTTTATATAGATTGAACATTTTTGAGGACACTTTGACCAGAAATAAGTTCAAAAGGTCAGATATGGACATCTATATGGCTTATGAAGCATCAGAAGGAGTCTATGAGTATGTATAGAAAGCCCAAGATCGAGGACTCTTTGGCCAAAACTATGTTCCTTGGGTCAAATATGGACTTCTGTATGGCTGATGTAACATCAGAAAAAGTCCACGAGTATATATGGAAAGGTCAAGTTTCGAGTACTCCTTGGCCAGAAAAAAATTCAGTATGTCAAATATGGACTTTTGTCAGGATGATATAACATCCGAAGATATCAATCTGAATGTATAGTGTTAATCATTTAGGACTCTTTGTCCAGAAATATGTTCAGTAGGTCAAAAATAGACTACTGGCTGGTTAATATAACATCACAAGAAGTAAATCTGTAGTATAGCAGGATAATGTTCAAGAACTCTTTGGCCAAAACTATGTTCCTTGGGTCAAATATGGACTTCTGTATGGCTGACGTATCATCAGAAAAAGTCAACGAGTATATATGGAAAGGTCAAGTTTCGAGTACTCCTTGGCCAGAAAAAAATTCAGTATGTCAAATATGGACTTTTGTCAGGATGATATAACATCCGAAGATATCAATCTGAATGTATAGTGTTAATCATTTAGGACTCTTTGTCCAGAAATATGTTCAGTAGGTCAAAAATAGACTACTGGCTGTTTAATATAACATCACAAGAAGTCCATCTGTAGTATAGAAAGATAATGTTCAAGAACTCTTTGGCCAGAAATATGTTCAGAAGGTCAAAAGGGGACCTCTGTATAGCTGATTTATCATCAGAAGTCGTCTAAAACTTTAGATAGATTGAACATTTTTGAGGACACTTTGACCAGAAATAAGTTCAAAAGGTCCGATATGGACATCTATATGGCTTATGAAGCATCAGAAGGAGTCTATGAGTATGTATAGAAAGCCCAAGATCGAGGACTCTTTGGCCCAAACTATGTTCCTTGGGTAAAATATGGACTTCTGTATGGCTGACGTAACATCAGAAAAAGTCAACGAGTATATATGGAAAGGTCAAGTTTCGAGTACTCCTTGGCCAGAAAAAAATGTAGTATGTCAAATATGGACTTTTGTCAGGATGATATAACATCCGAAGATATCAATCTGAATGTATAGTGTTAATCATTTAGGACTCTTTGTCCAGAAATATGTTCAGTAGGTCAAAAATAGACTACTGGCTGGTTAATATAACATCACAAGAAGTCCATCTGTAGTATAGAAAGATAATGTTCAAGAACTCTTTGGCCAAAACTATGTTCCTTGGGTCAAATATGGACTTCTGTATGGCTGACGTAACATCAGAAAAAGTCAGTGAGTTTATATGGAAATGTCAAGTTTCGAGTACTCCTTGGCCAGAAAAAAATTCAGTATGTCAAATATGGACTTTTGTCAGGATGATGATCTTTAAGGACTCCTTGGCCAGAAATATGATCAGTAGGTGAAAAGCGTAAGTCAATACCTTACTATACATAGGTATGTATAGCTCATTGTTATAACATTATGTGCTTTGCACAAACGATCTAGGTTGAGCATCATTGCACACCAGAACTAACTCAATCCCATGTTCATTAGAGAGATAACATATGTGTTGTTGCTTTGCACAAACTGTCTAACGTTGTGCATTGAAGAATAACATAGGCAGAAGGCACTTTTTGCATTGCATTGCACACCATAACTAAATAATTCCAATGTTCATTAAAGAAATAACGTGTGTTGTTGCATTGGATTGCATTGCATTGCATTGCAAGGCATTGCAAGGCATTGCATTGCTTTGCTTTGCACTGCATGTATTGCATTGCATTGTATTGCGTTGCATTGCATTGCATTGCACTAACGATCTAACGTTGTGCACTGAATAACATATAGGTTATGCACTTTTCACATTGCATTTGCATTGCACACCAGAGCTACCTCATTCCAATGTTGGTTAAAGACATAAAGTGTTGTTCCATTGCATTGCGTTGCGTTGCGTTGCGTTGCATTGCGTTGTATTGCGTAATAGAAGAATAACATATGCACTTTTCGCATTGCATTGCATTGCACATCAGAACTACCTCATTCCCATGTTGATTCATAACGTGTGTTGTTGCATTGCATTGCATTGCATTGCATTGCATTGCATTGCATTGCATTACACTAACGATCTATCGTTTGTGCACTGAAGAATAACATATGCAATTTTCGCATTGCATTGCATTGCATTTCCAAGTTCATTATAGAGATGATAAGTATGTTGTTGCATTGCTTTGTATTGCTTTGCATTGCATTGAATTGCTTTGCACATACTTATCATCTCTATAATGAACTTGGCTTTGCAAAGACATAACTTTGCTTTGCTTTGCTTTGCACTGCATTGCAGTGCAAAGCAAAGCAAAACAAGGCAATGCAATGCAATGCAATGCAATGCAATGCAAAGCAATGCAATGCAAAGCAATGCAAAGCAATGCAATGCAATGCAATGCAATGCAATGCAATGCAATGCAATGCAATGCAAAGCAATGCAATGCAGTGCAAAGCAAAACAAGGCAAGGCAAGGCAATGCAATGCAATGCAATGCAATGCAATGCAATGCAATGCAATGCAACCACACGTTATGTCTTTAATCAACATGGGAATGAGTTAGTTCTGGTGTGCAATGCAATGCAATGTGAAAAGTGCATATGTTATTCTTCAGTGCACAACGTTAGATCGTTAATGCAATGCAATGCAATGCAGTGCAAAGCAAAACAAGGCAATGCAATGCAATGCAATGCAATGCAATGCAATGCAACCACACGTTATGTCTTTAATCAACATGGGAATGAGTTAGTTCTGGTGTGCACTGCAATGCAATGCAAAAAGTGCATATAGTTATTCAGTGCACAACGTCAGATCGTTAGTGCAGTGCAATGCGAAAAGTACATGTGTTATTTTCCAGTTCACAACGTTAGATCGTTAGTGCAATGCAATGCAATGCAATGCAATGCAATGCAATACAATGCAATGTGCAATGCAACAACACACGTTATGTCTTTAATCAACATGGGAATGAGTTAGTTCTGGTGTGCAACCGCAATGCAATGGTGTGCAATTTAATGCAATGCGAAAAGTGCATATTGTTATTCAGTGCACAACGTCAGATCGTATGTTGTGTGTCAGATCAACACACATAGTTATGTATTTAATGAACATGGGAATGAGTTTGATCCGGTGTGCAATGCAATGCAATGTAAGAAGTGCATAACCCGTTACTCTTCAGTAAACAACGTTAGATCGTTAGTGCAATGCAATGCAACAACACATGTTATGTCTTTAATCAACATGGGAATGAGTTAGTTCTGGTGTGCAATTTAATGCATTGTAAAAAGTGCATAACTTATATGTTATTCTTCAGTGCACAACGTTAGATCTTTAGTGCAATGCAATGCAACAACACACTTTATCTCTTCTTTGAACATGGGAATGAGTTAGTTCTGGTGTGCAATTTAATGCAATGTAAAAAGTGCATAACCTGTATGTTATTCTTCAGTGCACAACGTTTGTGCAATGCAATGCAATAACACTCATAATGAACCTGGGAATGATTTTGTTCTGGTGTGCAATGCACTGCAGTGCGAGAAGTGCATAATCTGTATGTTATGCTTCAAGTTGCACAACGTTAGATCGTTAGTGTAATGCAATGCAAGAAGTGCATAGCCTATGTTTCTTTAATGATGCTCAACGTTAGATCGTTTGTGCAAAGCACAATGGTACGCTTTTGACCTACTGAACATATTTCTGGCCAAAGAGTCCTTAAAGATGTTATTCCATCCTGACAAAAGTCCATTTTTGACATACTGAAATTTTTTCTGGCCAAGGAGTACTCGAAACTTGACCTTTCTATATATACTAGTGGACTCTTTCTTGTGTTACACTGTAAAAAAAATTCAATTAGTCTGACGAATTTCTCATTGAGCCAATGTTAACAGACTATTGCAACAAGAATCGCACTTGGGCCATTTTAAAAATATAGATGTGACCCGTCACTAGAAAATTTTGACGGAGAGGTTAGACATATTTATCATCAGATGGAGTCTATAATTTTATATAGTTTAAAAACTTTTTAGGGAACCTTTGACCAGAAATAATAATAGAATTATTAAGATAATAATAGTAATTATAATTAGATGCGAAAGTTCGTCGAGACAAACTTTAAGTTGGCTTGAGAAAGTTTGGACCAGAATGTTTTTTGCTATGCAGTTGCTAGGATGTTATTGGTGGTCGTTATGGTGTTGCTAGGCGGTTGCTAGGGTATTCTGGGTGGTTTCTAGGCGGTTGCCTTGGTGTTCTGGGTGGTTGCTATGTTGTTGCTAGGCGGTTGCTAAGGTATTTTGGGTGGTTGCTAAGCGGTTGCTAGGGTGTTGCTAGGAGGTTGCTATGGTGTTGCTAGGTGGTTGCTAAGGTATTTTGGGTGGTTGCTAGGCGGTTGCTATGGTGTTCTGGGTGGTTGCTAGAATATTTTCAGTTGTTGCTAGTGTGTTCTGGGTGGTTGCTAGGATATTATGGGTGGTTGCCAGGGTCTTTTGGGTGGTTGCTAGGTGGTTGCTAGGGTGTTCTGGGTGGTTGCTAGGCGGTTGCTATGGTGTTGCTAAGCGGTTGCTAAGGTATTTTGGGTGGTTGCTAGGGTGTTTCTAGGCGGTTGCTAGGCTGTTCTGGGTGGTTGCTACGGTATTGCTAGGCGGTTGCTAATGTATTCTTGGTGGTTGCTAGGCGGTTGCAATGGTGTTCTGGGTGGTTGCTAGGATATTTTCAGTGGTTGCTATGGTCTTTTGGGTGGTTGAGGCGGTTGCTAGGGTATTTTGGGTGGTTGAGGCGGTTGCTAGGGTATTTTGGGTGGTTGCTAGAATATTTTGGGTGGTTGCTATGGTGTTGCTAGGCGGTTGTTAAGGTACTCTGGGTGGTTGCAAGGCGGTTGCTAGGGTCTTTTGGGTGGTTGCTAGGGTCTTTTGGGTGGTTGCTAGTTGGTTGCTAGGGTGTTCTGGGTGGTTGCTAGGCGGTTGCTATGGTGTTGCTAAGCGATGGCTAAGGTATTTTGGGTGGTTGCTAGGGTATTTCTATGCGGTTGCTAGGCTGTTCTGGGTGGTTGCAATGGTGTTGCTAGGTGGTTGCTAAGGTATTCTGGGTGGTTGCTAGGCAGTTGCTAGGATGTTATGGGCGGTCGTTATGGTTTTGCTAGGCGGTTGCTAGGGTATTCTGGGTGGTTTCTAGGCGGTTGCCTGGGTGTTCTGGATCGTTGCTATGTTGTTGCTAGGCAGTTGCTAAGGTATTTCGGGTGGTTGCTAGACTGTTGCTATGGTGTTGCTAGGAGGTTGCTAGGGTGTTCTGGGTGGTTGCTATGGTGTTGCTAGGTGGTTGCTAAGGTATTCTGGGTGGTTGCTAGGCGGTTGCTATGGTGTTCTGGGTGGTTGCTAGAATATTTTCAGTGGTTGCTATGGTCTTTTGGGTGGTTGAGGTGGTTGCTAGGGTATTTTGGGTGGTTGCCAGGGTCTTTTGGGTGGTTGCTAGGTGGTTGCTAGGGTGTTTCTGAGGTATTTTGCGTGGTTGCAAGGGTGTTCTGACTGGTTGCTATGGTGTTGCTATGGTGTTCTAAGGTATTTTGGGTGGTTGCTAGGGTGTTGCTAGGCGGTTACTAAGGTCTTTTGGGTGGTTGCTAGGTAGTTGCTAGTTTGTTCTGAGGTATTTTGGGTGGTTGCTAGGGTGTTCTGACTGGTTGCTATGGAGTTACTAGGGTTTTCTAAGGTATTTTGGGTGGTTGCTAGGGTGTTCTGAGTGTCTGCTGTGGTGTTGCTATGGTGTTCTAAGGTATTTTGGGTGGTTGCTAGGGTGTTGCTTGGCGGTTGCTAAGGTATTTTGGGTGGTTGCTATGGTGTTGCTAGGCTGTTTTGGGTGGTTGCTAGGGTGTTCTGGGTGGTTGCTAGGCGGTTGCTAGGATATTTTGAGTCGTTGCTAAGGTTTTTTGGGTGGTTTCTAGGCGGTTGCTAGGGTGTTTTGGGTGGTTGCTAGGCGGTTGCTAGAATATTTTGGGTGGTTGCTAGGGTCTTTTGGGTGGTTGCTAGGGTGTTCTGAGTGGTTGCTAGGGTGTTCTAAGGTATTTTGGGTGGTTGCTAGGGTGTTCTGGGTGGTTGTGAGGCAGTTGCTACGGTGTTCTGAGTGGTTGCTATGGTGTTGCTAGGGTGTTCTAAGGTATTATAGGTGGTTGCTAGGGTGTTCTGGGTGGTTGTTAGGCAGTTGCTAGGGTGTTCTGAGTGGTTGATATGGTGTTCTAAGTTATTCTGGATGGTTGCTAGGGTGTTCCGGGTGGTTGCTAGGCGGTTGCTAGGTTGTTCTCAGTGGTTGCTATTGTGTTCTAGGCGGTTACACACACACACACACACACACACACATACACTAACTCGATAACACTTACACACTCAGAGTTTATATGCGTTACAGTTTATAAGTTAAAATGAAGTAAATTTAGTAGTTTGAAGTTTAAATTATCTTAAAGTTTATATAAGTTTGACGTTTAAAAAGTTTAAATTAGTTTAAAGTTTAATTTAGTTTGAAGTTTAAAGTATTTGAAGTTTAAAATAGTTTGAAGTAGATAGATAGATCTATCAACCACTCAAAAGACCATAGCAACCACTAAAAATATCCTAGCAACCACCCAGAACAACATAGCAACCGCCTAGCAACCACCCAGAATACCTTAGCAACCGCCTAGCAACACCCTAGCAACCAACTAAAATATCTTAGCAACCGCGTAGCAACCACCCAGAATACCTTAGCAACCGCCTAGCAACCGCCTAGAAACCACCCAAAAGACCCTAGCAACTAAGGGTGTCACGATTCTCCAAATCCTCGATTCGATTACATTTTCGATTCTAAAGTCACGGTTCAATTCGATTCTCGATGTAAAAAAAAAAATGTTTTAAAGCACAAGCTATGCCATTTTTAGACTTTTATGCAATATAATAATATCTGACCTTTGTTCGTAATGTACCACACACTACATTGTCAAATTTAAAACGTTTATTAACAACATAATGTAACAATAACTTATATCTTCAGTCAATTGGAAACTTAAACAATATAACCTATTACCTATTATAGTCCCGGGGGCTCCCTGGACTCCTCAGAGCAGTCACAGGCGAATAGCACAGCGTTTTAAATTGGGTTCCCACAGCGTTTGCAACGCAGTACGAGAGAACGTTCTCGTAAGGGAACGTACTTGGTTACTTGCGTAACCTCGGTTCCCTTAGAGATAAGGGAACGAGTACTGCGTTGCCTTGCCGTGCTATTTCGCTCACATCAGGTACTTCACTTCAGTGGATTTAAACCTAAAGTCCTTTGGCGAGTTTTCTCTGAATTTATACACTTCAGCCGCGTCCAAATTGGTGCGCTCCAAGCGCTCCTACTCGCCATAGGTTCGTGCAGTTGCCGCAGCACAGCCAATCAGCTCGCTCAGACTAGCTATGATGCTCTCGCTGTGCAGCTGCAATGCGTTTTAAAATAAAGGCTTCAATATTCTCGAGAAAAGGAGTTTTACCTATTACAGGCAAGCCGAGCTGACGTGACATATGGGGCGTGGCAGCATCGACGATTCCATTTTTTGATTCGATAATCGAGATTGAGCATTAATTTCGATCGATTTCGATTTAAAATCGAAATCGTGACACCCTTACTAGCAACCACCCAAAATACCCTAGCAACCGCCTTGCAACCACTCAGAATACCTTAGCAACCGCCTAGCAACAAAATAGCAACCACCCAGAATACCCTAGCAACCACCTAGCAACACCCTAGCAACCACCCAAAATACCTTGGCAACCGCTAACAAAACCCTAGCAACCGCCCAAAATATCTTAGCAACACCCTAGCAACCGCCTAGCAACCACCCAAAATACCTTAGCCTCCGCCTAGCAACACCATAGCAGCCACCCAGAACACCCTAGCAACCTCCTAGCAACACCCTAGCAACCGCCTAGCAACCACCCAAAATACCTTAGCAACTGCCTAGCAACAACATAGCAACCACCCAGAACACCCAGGCAACCGCCTAGAAACTACCCAGAATACCCTAGCAACCGCCTAGCAACACCATAACGACCACCCATAACATCCTAGCAACTGCCTAGCAACCATCCAGAATACCTTAGCAACCACCTAGCAACACCATAGCAACCACCCAGAACACCCTAGCAACCACCCAAAATACCTTAGCCATCGCTTAGCAACACTATAGCAACCGCCTAGCAACCACACAGAACACCCTAGAGACCACCCAAAAGACCCTAGCAACCACCCAAAACCCCCTAGCAACCGCCTTGCAACCACCCAGAGTACCTTAGCAACCGCCTAGCAACACCGTAGCAACCACCCAGAACACCCTAGCAACCTCCTAGCAACACCCTAGCAACCGCCTAGCAACCACCCAAAATATCTTAGCAACTGCCTAGCAACAACATAGCAACACCCAGGCAACCGCCTAGCAACCACCCAGAGTACCTTAGCAACCACCTAGCAACACCATAGCAACCACCCAGAACACCCTAGCAACCAACCCAAAATACCCTAGCAACAGCCATGCAACCACCCAAAAGATTCTAGCAACCGCCTAGCAACCACCCAGAATACCTTAGCAACCGCCTAGCAACACCCTAGCAACCACCCAAAATACCTTAGCAACCACCTAGCAATACCCTAGCAACCGCCTAGCAACCACCCAAAAATACCTTAGCCTCCGCCTAGCAACACCATAGCAACAACCAAGAACACCATAGCAAACGCCTAGCAACACCATAGCAACCACCCAGAACACCCTATCAACCATCTAGCAACACCCTAGCAACCACCCAAAACACCCTAGTAACCATCCATAACACCATAACCAACCACCCAAAATACCCTAGCAACCGCCTTGCAACCACCCAGAACACCCTAGCCTCCGCCTAGCAACACCATAGCAACCACCCAAAATACCCTAGCAACCACCCAGAACACCCTAGTAATCAACCATAACATCCTAGCAACCACCCAGAACACCCTAACAACCAACCAAAATACCCTAGCAACCACCTAGCAACCACCCAAAAGACCATAGCAACCACTGAAAATATCCTAGCAACACCATAGCAACCGCCTAGAAACACCCTAGCAACCTTAGCAACCGCTTAGCAACCACCTAGCAACACCATAGCAACCACCCAGAACACCCTATCAACCATCTAGCAACACCCTAGCAACCACCCAAAACACCCTAGTAACCATCCATAACACCATAGCCAACCACCCAGAAGACCCTAGCAACCACCCAAAATACCCTAGCAACCGCCTAGCAACCACCCAGAACACCCTAGTAATCAACCATAACATCATTGCAACCACCCAGAACACCCTAACAACCACCCAAAATACCCTAGCAACCGCCCAGCAACCACCCAAAAGACCATAGTAACCACTGAAAATATCCTAGCGACACCATAGCAACCGCCTAGCAAACACCCAGAATACCTTAGCAACCGCCTAGCAACACCATAGGTTTTTGTACTTTTTGCAGTGCATTGCACACCAGAACTAACTCATTCCCATGTTAATTAAAGACATAGAGAGATTTCTCTTTAATGAACATGGCAATGAGTTATTTCTGGTGTGCAATGCAATGCAATGCGAAAAGTGCATATGTTATTCTTCAGTGCACAACGTTAGATCGTTAATGCAATGCAATGCAATGCAATGCAATGCAGTGCAAAGCAAAACAAGGCAATGCAATGCAATGCAACAACACACGTTATCTCTTTAATGAACATGGGAATGACAGTTCTGGTGTGCAATGCAATGCAAAAAGTGCATAACCTATATGTTATTCTTCAGTGCACAACGGTTAGATCGTTTGTGCAATGCAATGCAACAACACATATCTCTTTAATGAACATGGGAAGGATTTAGTTCTGGTGTGCAATGTGAAAAGTGCATATGTTATTCTTCAGTGCACAACGTTAGATCGTTAATGCAATGCAATGCAATGCAATGCAATGCAATGCAATGCAATGCAATGCAATGCAATGCAATGCAATGCAATGCAATGCAATGCAATGCAAAGCAATGCAATGCAATGCAATTCAAAGCAATGCAATGCAATGCAATGCAATGCAATGCAATCCAATGCAATGCAATGCAATGCAAGGCAATGCAACCACACATTATGTCTTTAATCAACATGGGAATGAGTTAGTTCTGATGTGCAATGCAATGCAATGTGAAAAGTGCATATGTTATTCTTCAGTGCACAACGTTAGATCGTTAATGCAATGCAATGCAATGCAGTGCAAAGCAAAGCAAAACAAGTCAATGCATTGCATTGCATTGCATTGCATTGCATTGCATTGCATTGCATTGCAATGCAATGCAGTGCAAAGCAAAGCAAAGCAAAACAAGGCAATGCAATGCAATGCAATGCAATGCAATGCAATGCAATGCAATGCAATGCAATGCAATGCAATGCAATGCAATGCAAAGCAATGCAATGCAATGCAATGCAATGCAATGCAATGCAATGCAATGCAAAGCAATGCAATGCAAAGCAATGCAATGCAATGCAATGCAAATGCAATGCAATGCAACCTACACGTTATGTCTTTAATCAACATGGGAATGAGTTAGTTCTGGTGTGCAATGCAATGCAATGCAATGCAACCACACATTATGTCTTTAATCAACATGGGAATGAGTTAGTTCTGATGTGCAATGCAATGCAATGTGAAAAGTGCATATGTTATTCTTCAGTGCACAACGTTAGATCGTTAATGCAATGCAATGCAATGAAGTGCAAAGCAAAGCAAAGCAAAACAAGTCAATGCATTGCATTGCATTGCATTGCATTGCATTGCAATGCAATGCAGTGCAAAGCAAAGCAAAGCAAAACAAGGCAATGCAATGCAATGCAATGCAATGCAATGCAATGCAATGCAATGCAATGCAAAGCAATGCAATGCAAAGCAATGCAATGCAATGCAATGCAGTGCAAAGCAAAGCAAAGCAAAGCAAAACAAGGCAATGCAATGCAATGCAATGCAATGCAATGCAATGCAATGCAATGCAAAGCAATGCAATGCAAAGCAATGCAATGCAAAGCAATGCAAAGTAATGCAATGCAATGCAATGCAATGCAATGCAAAGCAATGCAATGCAATGCAGTGCAAAGCAAAACAAGGCAAGGCAAGGCAATGCAATGCAATGCAATGCAATGCAATGCAATGCAATGCAATGCAATGCAATGCAATTGCAATGCAATGCAATGCAATGCAATGGAATGCAATGCAACCACACGTTATGTCTTTAATCAACATGGGAATGAGTTAGTTCTGGTGTGCAATGCAATGCAATGTGAAAAGTGCATATGTTATTCTTCAGTGCACAACGTTAGATCGTTAATGCAATGCAATGCAATGCAGTGCAGTGCAGTGCAAAGCAAAACAAGGCAATGCAATGCAATGCAATGCAATGCAATGCAATGCAATGCAACCACACGTTATGTCTTTAATCAACATGGGAATGAGTTAGTTCTGGTGTGCACTGCAATGCAATGCAAAAAGTATGCAGTGCAAAGCAAAGCAAAGCAAAACAAGGCAATGCAATGCAATGCAATGCAATGCAATGCAATGCAATGCAATGCAATGCAATGCAATGCAATGCAATGCAAAGCAATGCAATGCAAAGCAATGCAATGCAATGCAATGCAGTGCAAAGCAAAGCAAAGCAAAACAAGGCAATGCAATGCAATGCAATGCAATGCAATGCAATGCAATGCAAAGCAATGCAATGCAAAGCAATGCAATGCAAAGCAAAGCAATGCAATGCAATGCAATGCAATGCAATGCAAAGCAATGCAATGCAATGCAGTGCAAAGCAAAACAAGGCAAGGCAAGGCAAGGCAATGCAATGCAATGCAATGCAATGCAATGCAATGCAATGCAATGCAATGCAATGCAATTGCAATGCAATGCAATGCAATGCAATGGAATGCAATGCAACCACACGTTATGTCTTTAATCAACATGGGAATGAGTTAGTTCTGGTGTGCAATGCAATGCAATGTGAAAAGTGCATATGTTATTCTTCAGTGCACAACGTTAGATCGTTAATGCAATGCAATGCAATGCAGTGCAGTGCAAAGCAAAACAAGGCAATGCAATGCAATGCAATGCAATGCAATGCAATGCAACCACACGTTATGTCTTTAATCAACATGGGAATGAGTTAGTTCTGGTGTGCACTGCAATGCAATGCAAAAAGTGCATATAGTTATTCAGTGCACAACGTCAGATCGTTGTGTTATTTTCCAGTTCACAACGTTAGATCGTTAGTGCAATGCAATGCAATGCAATGCAATGCAAAAAGTGCATATAGTTATTCAGTGCACAACGTCAGATCGATGTGTTATTTTCCAGTTCACAACGTTAGATCGTTAGTGCAATGCAATGCAATGCAATGCAATGCAATGCAATGCAATGCAATACAATGCAATGTGCAATGCAACAACACACGTTATGTCTTTAATCAACATGGGAATGAGTTAGTTCTGGTGTGCAACCGCAATGCAATGGTGTGCAATTTAATGCAATGCGAAAAGTGCATATTGTTATTCAGTGCACAACGTCAGATCGTGTGTTGTGTGTCAGATCAACACACATAGTTATGTATTTAATGAACATGGGAATGAGTTTGATCCGGTGTGCAATGCAATGCAATGTAAGAAGTGCATAACCCGTTACTCTTCAGTAAACAACGTTAGATCGTTAGTGCAATGCAATGCAACAACACATGTTATGTCTTTAATCAACATGGGAATGAGTTAGTTCTGGTGTGCAATTTAATGCATTGTAAAAAGTGCATAACTTATATGTTATTCTTCAGTGCACAACGTTAGATCTTTAGTGCAATGCAATGCAACAACACACTTTATCTCTTCTTTGAACATGGGAATGAGTTAGTTCTGGTGTGCAATTTAATGCAATGTAAAAAGTGCATAACCTGTATGTTATTCTTCAGTGCACAACGTTTGTGCAATGCAATGCAATAACACTCATAATGAACCTGGGAATGATTTTGTTCTGGTGTGCAATGCACTGCAGTGCGAGAAGTGCATAATCTGTATGTTATGCTTCAAGTTGCACAACGTTAGATCGTTAGTGTAATGCAATGCAAGAAGTGCATAGCGTATGTTTCTTTAATGATGCTCAACGTTAGATCGTTTGTGCAAAGCACAATGGTACGCTTTTGACCTACTGAACATATTTCTGGCCAAAGAGTCCTTAAAGATGTTATTCCATCCTGACAAAAGTCCATTTTTGACATACTGAAATTTTTTCTGGCCAAGGAGTACTCGAAACTTGACCTTTCTATATATACTAGTGGACTCTTTCTTGTGTTACACTGTAAAAAAAAATTCAATTAGTCTGACGTATTTCTCATTGAGCCAATGTTAACAGACTATTGCAACAAGAATCGGACTTGGGCCATTTTAAAAATATAGATGTGACCCGTCACTAGAAAATTTTGACGGAGAGGTTAGACATATTTATCATCAGATGGAGTCTATAATTTTATATAGTTTAAAAACTTTTTAGGGAACCTTTGACCAGAAATAATAATAGAATTATTAAGATAATAATAGTAATTATAATTAGATGCGAAAGTTCGTCGAGACTTTTTCATTATTATTTATTTGATATGGACATAACAATAGCATTGGACGCACCAGATACAGTGTTTTAAGTGTTATAGCAATACTGCTAATTTGCAACACTTGTCCATAGGAGACTACATATTTCATAAAACACAACAATGCGATATACAAAACATAGTGCAAAACAGTAACAATACACATCATCAATATTCATTTCATACAGCATTACCATGTGTGCAGATTTGACTTGATTTCAGCCACCGTTTCAAACCTCTATCAAAGGTAATCATGTCTGTCTGCAGTTTTAAGTCACTGGGCAGAGAATTCCATAGTCTCGATCCATTAAAGGAGAAACTGGACTGACCAAAGGATTTAGTAAATCTTGGCACTACACAGTCACCACTGACTGAGGCTCTGGTGGACGGTCTGAGTGAGCCCTGACGTCTAATAATGAGAGCTGAAAACAGCGGCGACACATGATTGTTCAAACATTTAAAAACCAATTTCAGAGTACTGAAATGTATAAAATTTTCGAAAGTAAAAAGATTATGTCTACTAATAATGTCACAGTTATGTGATCTCATAGGTTTTCTGGCATATATCTTGACTGCCTGCTTGTACAATGAAACAGCCGGCTTGAGTGTGGACGCAGATGTTTGTGACCAGGATGTGATGCAATAAGACAGATGTGATAAAATCATTGAATGCATGTATAACATGGCGGCCTGATTAGACAGATCCCTCCTGATAAAACGAAAACAATTCAAATTGGACTTGACCTTTTTACAAACATATTTGACTTGACTTTGAAATTTAAGGTTGTTGTCAAGAATAATTCCCAGATATTTGGTCTCTTTTACTTCTTGAATAGTTTCATTATTTATGCTTACTTCAAATATTCTGTCAGAGGGTCTTGTTTTAACTGTGAAGCAGACAGCAACAGTTTTCTTCACGTTTAAAGTTAAATGGGATGACTCTAACCATTTAGAGATGTCTACTAGGGCAAGTGTCAACTGCTGTGCTGCCAGAGCTGATGTTTTTGCAGATAGATGGATAACTGTATCATCTGCGTACAACTGGCAGTTGGCACCCTTGCAGCTATCAGGGAGGTCATTGATGTACATTGTGAACAACAGTGGCCCCAGTACAGATCCCTGAGGAACCCCCATGTTATTAGGGCAAAGAGCTGACATCACCCCATTAACCTTAACGCACTGTTGCCTTCCTTCCAGATATGATTGCAACCAGGCCAGAGAACTAGGTGACATTTTAAATTGCTGGAGTTTATTAATTAGCACCTTGTGATCCACCGTATCAAAGGCCTTTTTTAGGTCTAGAAATACAGCACCAACTACCTGCCCTTTGTCTAGAGGCCCCTTAATTTTCTCTATCAAATAACAGTTAGCTGTTTCGGTGCTGTATTTGCGCCTAAAACCAAACTGTTGTGGATGCAGCAGCTGGTTTGACTCAAGATGTTCAATGAGTTGTTCAGCAATTACCTTCTCTAAGATTTTGGACACGACAGGTAGAATTGCAATAGGCCTGTAATTGTTGGGTGTATCCTTTCCTTCTGACTTGTGGATGGGTGTTATTACAGCGGGCTTCCAGCACTTTGGGAATGTATTTGATCGAATAGAGAGATTAACTAAATATGTAATTGGTTGTAGCAGACTGTCCTGATGTTTTTTAATCAAGGTCATGCTTAAATTATGGATGTCTTTTGCCGCGGAGTTGTTCATATTTGTGATTATCTTTTTAACTTTATCAGGAGAGACCTCTTGGATTTTAAACATGCCTACGTTAACTAAGCTAAAATCTTCAACACATGTCACCCTATTTTTAAATTTATTTGCTAATTCCTGCACAGAGTCAATAAAATAATTATTAAAAACATTTGCCATTGATTCATTGTTATTGACAAGAGTGCCGTCCACTTTGATGGACTCTATTATGTTGTGCTTTTTCTTTGCAGGGTTGGTTAAATTGTTAATATGTTGCCATAATTTAAAACTACTGCCATTGGCCTCTTCTATTTTTTTAGTAAAAAAGTTGGTTTTGGCTTTACGCAAATTGCTTATGACTTGATTTCTAAGTGCGGTATAGATTAGATGATCTGTTCTGTTTCTTGATTTCAGAGACTTTTTGCGTGCAGTGTCACGTTGTTTCATAATGTGCCAAATATCTGCATTAAACCAAGGAAGGGAGTGTTTTTTTGGTTTACTTGTCCATGTTTTAGTGAACTTTTTTATCGTATTACTCAGTGTAGTGACAAAGATATCAGCACTTTTGTTCACATTACACTCTTTCATAACATTATCCCAGCTCATTTGGTTCAGTTCTTCTTCAAAATTATTTTGTTTTGCTTTTGGAATTCCTGTTTTCTGTATTTTTGTTTCTTGGTTATAATAAGTCAATCGTTTTTTGCCCAATTTCCTAACAATTAAGGTCATGTTATGATCCGAAAGCCCAGTAATGAGGTTATATGTTTTTGTTATTCTTTCAGGCCTATTTGTAAGAATCAGATCAATCAGCGTCTTACTACTTCTAGTGATTCTGGTAGGTTTATCTATAAGCTGTTTATATTTAAATTTATCTACTAGAGCCTTTAATTTAATTTTACTACTTTTTTCCAGCCAGTTTATGTTGAAGTCGCCCAATATTATGCTTTCAGAGCAATCCATATTTGAAAGAAAGCTCTTGAGTTCATTGTAAAAATGCACACTGTGTGAGGGTGGATTGTAAATAACACATAAATTAAATGACATAGTTGTAGACAAAATAATTCTTAATGCAAGGCCCTCCAATTTCACATTAGTAGTAACCTCTTCACATTGAAACTGATCTCTGATGTATATTAACACCCCCCCGCCCCTTCCTTGTTCCCGATCTCTTCTAAAGCACTTGTAGCCTAGTATATTAATTAAATTTGTTGAAGTACATTGATTTAGCCAGCTTTCAGATATGCATAAAAAATCCAAATTCGAATCAGTTAATAAGTTATGTATTTGGTCTATTTTTGGTAGAATACTTCTAACGTTGAGGTGTCCACCTAGTATTCCTTTGGGTTTTGTTTGCGGATTCCATATGACTTGCGCATGATTTACAGTCTGGAAAAACTTGAGCTGCCTCTGCTTCACTGTTGCGCAATTTGAAGTTTTGACACCTGCGGGACACCGTCTTTGTGTACTTTCCGCACCTGCCACAGAAGCACAGCAGGGTGCCTGACCCCCGACAATATGATCGTTGGATGGATCAAAACTCACCGGCGTAGTGAGACAAACGATGTCCGATGTGTCCCGCGGCTCCGTTGCACCAGGAGACATCAGGCGGTATGGGCCGACACACGTCTCTTCGCTCGAGGTTTGGACAACTAGCTGCCGCCTCACCACGGAGGCAGAAGCCCCGGCTGTTTCAGCAAACCCACAGATGGACTTAGTAGGTTTCACCCGACTGGATCCCGTTACAGCGACAGGCGAAGCCCGTTCACTCGCTATATCGTCCTCTGATGTATACGATGAACTCCGGTGAGATAGCGATCCACGGCAATCCTGGAATGCTGCATCCTCGTCCAAGTAACCAGTTGACGAGGGCATCCCGAGCTGTGGAGAGGGCAGTGCGGCGCAGCCGGTAGACTCGCCGCTACTCCTTGATAGATCCGTCCAACTGTTCATCGGTGCCGCCGCGCTCTCCGGGGAAATAGAGGAGTCGAGGTGAGTGTTTAACTCAAACGTGTGGCGTAAAGTAAAAGTGCGTACCTGTAAGTTTCCTGCTGTACTCTTGCTGTGATTTGATGCGATGATATGGGGGCTATCTGATGTTGGCCCAGTTGTCGGCCCGGGGCATTGGTGAATGTCCCCGGACAGTAAAAGGCAGATGGTAATTATTAGAGCGAGGCTCTGCTGCGATTTTAGGACCGATTTGGAGTGCTTTCTTACTTTGCTGTGCAAGTGTGGATAAATAAACGTAACAGCCAGAACGTACCTTCCAAGTCCAAAATGTTTGGTGGCTTTGATTTTTGCAGTGTCCTCTGATGTAAGCTTAATGCTATTAGAACTGTAAGAGTCATTCAGAATTTGACCAGTATCTATGTATAGAAAGTTATTTGCGAGGAGTGCATAAGCAAAGAGTGCCGCAGCTATACCTGCCACACCCGGCGCCGCCATGGCCATCACACATTTTAAGTTGGCTTGAGAAAGTTTGGACCAGAATGTTTTTTGCTATGCAGTTGCTAGGATGTTATGGGTGGTCGTTATGGTGTTGCTAGGCGGTTGCTAGGGTATTCTGGGTGGTTTCTAGGCGGTTGCCTGGGTGTTCTGGGTGGTTGCTATGTTGTTGCTAGGCAGTTGCTAAGGTACTCTGGGTGGTTGCAAGACAGTTGCTAGGATGTTATTGGTGGTCGTTATGGTGTTGCTAGGCGGTTGCTAGGGTATTTTGGGTGGTTTCTAGGCGGTTGCTAGGCAGTTGCTAAGGTATTTTGGGTGGTTGCTAAGCGGTTGCTAGGGTGTTGCTAGGAGGTTGCTATGGTGTTGCTAGGTGGTTGCTAAGGTATTTTGGGTGGTTTCTAGGCGGTTGCTATGGTGTTCTGGGTGGTTGCTAGAATATTTTCAGTGGTTGCTAGTGTGTTCTGGGTGGTTGCTAGGATATTATGGGTGGTTGCCAGGGTCTTTTGGGTGGTTGCTAGGTGGTTGCTAGGGTGTTCTGGGTGGTTGCTAGGCGGTTGCTATGGTGTTGCTAAGCGGTTGCTAAGGTATTTTGGGTGCTTGCTAGGGTGTTTCTAGGCGGTTGCTAGGCTGTTCTGGGTGGTTGCTACGGTATTGCTAGGCGGTTGCTAATGTATTCTTGGTGGTTGCTAGGCGGTTGCAATGGTGTTCTGGGTGGTTGCTAGGATATTTTCAGTGGTTGCTATGGTCTTTTGGGTGGTTGAGGCGGTTGCTAGGGTATTTTGGGTGGTTGCTAGGCGGTTGCTAGAATATTTTGGGTGGTTGCTATGGTGTTGCTAGGCGGTTGTTAAGGTACTCTGGGTGGTTGCAAGGCGGTTGCTAGGGTCTTTTGGGTGGTTGCTAGGGTCTTTTGGGTGGTTGCTAGTTGGTTGCTAGGGTGTTCTGGGTGGTTGCTAGGCGGTTGCTATTGTGTTGCTAAGCGATGGCTAAGGTATTTTGGGGGGTTGCTAGGGTATGGGGGGTATGGGGGCTATGCGGTTGCTAGGCTGTTCTGGGTGGTTGCTATGGTGTTGCTAGGTGGTTGCTAAGGTATTCTGGGTGGTTGCTAGGCAGTTGCTAGGATGTTATGGGCGGTCGTTATGGTGTTGCTAGGCGGTTGCTAGGGTATTCTGGGTGGTTTCTAGGCGGTTGCCTGGGTGTTCTGGATCGTTGCTATGTTGTTGCTAGGCAGTTGCTAAGGTATTTCGGGTGGTTGCTAGGCTGTTGCTATGGTGTTGCTAGGAGGTTGCTAAGGTATTCTGGGTGGTTGCTAGGCGGTTGCTATGGTGTTCTGGGTGGTTGCTAGAATATTTTCAGTGGTTGCTATGGTCTTTTGGGTGGTTGAGGTGGTTGCTAGGGTATTTTGGGTGGTTGCCAGGGTCTTTTGGGTGGTTGCTAGGTGGTTGCTAGGGTGTTTCTGAGGTATTTTGCGTGGTTGCAAGGGTGTTCTGACTGGTTGCTATGGTGTTGCTATGGTGTTCTAAGGTATTTTGGGTGGTTGCTAGGGTGTTGCTAGGCGGTTGCTAAGGTCTTTTGGGTGGTTGCTAGGCAGTTGCTAGTTTGTTCTGAGGTATTTTGGGTGGTTGCTAGGGTGTTCTGACTGGTTGCTATGGAGTTACTAGGGTTTTCTAAGGTATTTTGGGTGGTTGCTAGGGTGTTCTGAGTGTCTGCTGTGGTGTTGCTATGGTGTTCTAAGGTATTTTGGGTGGTTGCTAGGGTGTTGCTAGGCGGTTGCTAAGGTATTTTGGGTGGTTGCTATGGTGTTGCTAGGCTGTTTTGGGTGGTTGCTAGGGTGTTCTGGGTGGTTGCTAGGCGGTTGCTAGGATATTTTGAGTCGTTGCTAAGGTTTTTTGGGTGGTTTCTAGGCGGTTGCTAGGGTGTTTTGGGTGGTTGCTAGGCGGTTGCTAGAATATTTTGGGTGGTTGCTAGGGTCTTTTGGGTTGTTGCTAGGGTGTTCTGAGTGGTTGCTAGGGTGTTCTAAGGTATTTTGGGTTGTTGCTAGGGTGTTCTGGGTGGTTGTGAGGCAGTTGCTACGGTGTTCTGAGTGGTTGCTATGGTGTTGCTAGGGTGTTCTAAGGTATTATAGGTGGTTGCTAGGGTGTTCTGGGTGGTTGTTAGGCAGTTGCTAGGGTGTTCTGAGTGGTTGATATGGTGTTCTAAGTTATTCTGGATGGTTGCTAGGGTGTTCTGGGTGGTTGCTAGGCGGTTGCTAGGTTGTTCTCAGTGGTTGCTATTGTGTTCTAGGCGGTTACACACACACACACACACACACACACACACATACACTAACTCGATAACACTTACACACTCAGAGTTTATATGCGTTACAGTTTATAAGTTAAAATGAAGTAAATTTAGTAGTTTGAAGTTTAAATTATCTTAAAGTTTATATAAGTTTGACGTTTAAAAAGTTTAAATTAGTTTAAAGTTTAATTTAGTTTGAAGTTTAAAGTATTTGAAGTTTAAAATAGTTTGAAGTAGATAGATAGATCTATCAACCACTCAAAAGACCATAGCAACCACTAAAAATATCCTAGCAACCACCCAGAACAACATAGCAACCGCCTAGCAACCACCCAGAATACCTTAGCAACCGCCTAGCAACACCCTAGCAACCAACTAAAATATCTTAGCAACTGCGTAGCAACCACCCAGAATACCTTAGCAACCGCCTAGCAACCGCCTAGAAACCACCCAAAAGACCCTAGCAACTAAGGGTGTCACGATTCTCCAAATCCTCGATTCGATTACATTTTCGATTCTAAAGTCACGGTTCAATTCGATTCTCGATGTAAAAAAAAAATGTTTTAAAGCACAGGCTATGCCATTTTTAGACTTTTATGCAATATAATAATATCTGACCTTTGTTCGTAATGTACCACACACTACATTGTCAAATTTAAAACGTTTATTAACAACATAATGTAACAATAACTTATATCTTCAGTCAATTGGAAACTTAAACAATATAACCTATTACCTATTATAGTCCCGGGGGCTCCCTGGACTCCTCAGAGCAGTCACAGGCGAATAGCACAGCGTTTTAAATTGGGTTCCCACAGCGTTTGCAACGCAGTACGAGAGAACGTTCTCGTAAGGGAACGTACTTGGTTACTTGCGTAACCTCGGTTCCCTTAGAGATAAGGGAACGAGTACTGCGTTGCCTTGCCGTGCTATTTCGCTCACATCAGGTACTTCACTTCAGTGGATTTAAACCTAAAGTCCTTTGGCGAGTTTTCTCTGAATTTATACACTTCAGCCGCGTCCAAATTGGTGCGCTCCAAGCGCTCCTACTCGCCATAGGTTCGTGCAGTTGCCGCAGCACAGCCAATCAGCTCGCTCAGACTAGCTATGATGCTCTCGCTGTGCAGCTGCAATGCGTTTTAAAATAAAGGCTTCAATATTCTCGAGAAAAGGAGTTTTACCTATTACAGGCAAGCCGAGCTGACGTGACATATGGGGCGTGGCAGCATCGACG